>NC_063209.1:12446111-12533611 GCF_017589495.1 Alosa alosa | reverse complement strand
TCGCAGAGGAGCCCGAGATAAAATCCCCAATTGCCAGAACTGGCAGAGCCTGGACCCAGAAAACTCTGTCAACGCCATCGAAATGCCAAAGAGCTGGACAGAGCTAGTGGACGGCAAAAATAAGGTTTGTTCCTGCGGTGTCACTACCTGATTCTTTATCCGTCTCCAGGGTGATGAATGAACGTTGGAATGAAAATACAAACACAATAACAAAAGAAGAACTTTGTGGAACTGTGCTGTGAGCTGAACTGTAGCGGGTTCTTTATATGGAAGTGTCCCCATTTTTGAAGTGGGCCAGCATTTTCAGCATCAAGAGTTTTAGGTGGAGGAGGTGTGTGTGTGTGTGTGTGAGTGTGTGTGTATGTGTGTGTGTGGGGGGGCAGTGTGTGTGCCGCTGCCATTTCCACATCAGAAATATTTAAAACCCTCTTCCTCTACACACTTCCCGAAGGGAGTGGGGATAAACACACACACTCCGAGCACTCACTTCCTGTTTTGTGGTCACACCTGTGAGGTCATTTCCTGTCCGTGTGTGGGTCGGAATGGGAGTGGTAGGTGGTGGGGGTGAAGGGACAAAAGTCATGCAATAAGCAAAAAAATATATCGTTTTGATATACTTTGCTAATAATGCCATTTCTTTTCTGGTTAGAGTTCAAAAGTCCTAAACTGGTTTACTCAGCAGAACATGATTTTTGGTTACTCTCCACAGACGGTCAGCTCTGTGGTCATACAGAACGCCAACGTGTCTGTCATGTACAAGTGTTCTGCAGAAAACAAGGCCGGAATGGACGAGCGGCTCATCTACTTCTATGTCACCAGTAAGTGCTCACTGCTCAAGTTGAAATTGTCTGACTTCAAACACAGCACTCAGATTTAGACATGCATTGAATACGAGCACTAGATTTCAATAACATCAAGCCCTTTTGTTTGTTTTTCACAGTCCTCTAGTGTACAAAGTCTATGAGAATGACTCGAGGGATGATTTATTGAACATGCTCAAAGGCTCATACTAAATTTTCAGCCCTTGAGGTCTTGACGTTTAAAAGGGTAGAGTGCTCAAAACCTCCACAGGCTCAATGGAAGCGCACAAGTGAAGAGTGGAGAGTTTTGTATTTTAATCAGTTATTGATCCATGGCTCTGAAAATGCACAGGCATTTAAAAACGTGTCGGTTATGCAGTAGCTGCAGTGGGTGGCTTACTCACAGCATTGAACATCAGGCTGTTGAACAGACTTGTACACAAAAGAAAAGATAGACAGATGAAGACAACACAATAAGTGGGGGGCAGAATAAGCTTAAGGCAGACTATGCCAGTCACAGTGACACTCCATCAACCACCCGTCACTCCTGAAGACTGGGGGCCCCATTCAATCCCTCAGTCACGTCCATGAAAAGGACCTATACACACAAACACACACACACACACACACACACACACACACACACACCCTTTCACAGAGACTCACCCCTTCAGAAGTGCCTGTGACAACAGAGCCATCATTCATTAACCATGTGTCTCCGTGTGTCTGTCTGTGTGTGTGCTTGGGCCTGTTTGTGTATTTATGTACGTATTTATTTATTTATTTATTTATTATTATTATTTTTTTAAAGGACAGTGCACATTGATCAACATTTCTGTAAATGTGCCAGTGTTAGCCAGCAGGCTAATTTTCAACTGTAGTCCATTGGCAAGATGTTATACTAGGCACATGGTGGCTAAAAAAAAGAACATATTAAATCACATAGCAATTGACATACAGCAATAAAACATAATGCCATAGGACTAGCTCCATTAAAACATTTAGAACATAAGACATATAAACATACAGCCATACAACCCTTAAGGGATCAATAAAGTAACCATCTATCCATCTATCTATCATACATACACCATGAGTTACAGGATAGCTAAACTATAGAGGCAGACCAACATTAATGAATTATGAGAAGTGCTCACATTTTTGTATGCTCAAAAGCCAGTCCTTAAGATGGTGTGTGAATGTATGGTGAGAGGTGGAGTTTCTAATGTCCACTGGCAATTGATTCCATAGTTTAGAGGCTCTCACAGAAAAACATAATTGGCCAAAGGAACTGGACTACACAGTCCCCTCTTAAGGCAGACCCTGTGGTTCTGCTGCTAGATGACTTTTGCTGTATAAAAGTGCTGAGTGGAGGGGGAGCCTTCCCATTAATGATCTTAAAAATTAGGCATGCATCACTGTGTTTTAAAATATTTTCCCAACTGAGTAGGTTATATTTGTTAAGAATGTTACAGTGGTGGTAAAGTTTGTTTTTTTGTCTAAGACATTAAGAGCTTGTTTGTGAAGTGATAAAATAGGCCTTAATGTTGTGCTACATACCTGGGTCCAGCTTGTCATACAATATGTTAGGTGAGGGATTATCATAGTATTCATGTATAGATTTGCTACAGGTGTTGTCAAACAGTTCCTTATATACCTAAAGTTCGCTAGGTTATATTGGGTTATTTGCACTACCTTTCTCACTTGATGTTTAAATGACAGGGTAGAGTCAAGAATAATGCCCAGATATTTAAACTGTGTAACTGTTTGAATGACCTCCCCAGACACACAGACATTGGGTTCACAGTGAGATACAGTGTTGCTTTTGCTAAAAAAACATACAGACTGTCTTCTTAACACTGAGATACAGCTGAGAGCAAGTAAGCCATTTACGTGCACGTACCATTGTATCGCTGAGCTTGACAGCAGCTTGGGCTTTAGTTTTTGCATGAACATATATGACTGTATCATCAGCATACACATCCAGTGCACACTGATGGCAGGTCATTTATGTAGATGCTGAACAGAATAGGGCCCAGGACAGATCCGTGGGGTACACCAAGTTCGTTCCTCAGGGGTGGTGATGTCTCACCACTAACTCTCACACACTGAACTCTCTTTGACAGGTAATATCTCATCCAGTCAGTAACACTGGATGAGAAATTAAAATAAGACATTTTGTGGATAAGTATTTCATGGTTGACAGTGTCAAAAGCTTTTTTTCAAATCTAAGAAAATTGCTCCAACTATGCCTCCTTTGTCCAATTTTGATTTAATGTTTTCCACAAAGAAACAATTAGCTGTCTCTGTGGAGTGATTGGCTCTAAAGCCAAATTGCATGGGGTGCAGTTTAAAAGGACTACTGTTAAGATGCTCAGTCATTTGCTCAGCCACACATTTTCCAGCAATCTTAGACATGATGGGTAAAATACTAATTGGCCTATAGTTATTCATATCAGTTGTATCTCCTTTATAGACTGGTACAACAATGGCTGACTTCCAGTCGTTTGGGAATTTTACCTCTTAAAAGAGGTGTTTATGATTTTAGTAACAGGCCCTGTGAAGGAGGCAGCATGTTTCTTTAAAAACATGGAATCCAGTCCAAATATGTCTTTTGATTTGGAATTCTTAATAGAAGTAATTATAGACTTAACCTTGGGTTCAGAAATTTCAGTCAGAGTGAAGACTGGCTGTGATGCATCAATTGGAAAGGAGTGTAGTGGACCACTTATGGGACTATGCACAGTCAATCTCACAGAACTAACAAAATGGCTATTAAGAATAGTCACTATTTCAGCTGGTTCCTTATATAGGGTACTATTGTCTTTGATCTCCAGCTGCTTTGTTGCTTTATTATGTCCTTTCCTTGTTAGTTTAGGCAGACAGTCCCAGACTTGTTTATGATTACCCTTAGCGTCCCGTATGAGGTCAACAAAGAAGTTCCATTTAGCTGCCCTGATTTCCTTTATTACTCTATTTCTCAAGGACACAAATATATGCCTGTCAGTCAATGAGTTGGCTTGTCACTCAATGAGTTGGACTGTCAGTCAATGAGTTGGACTTGAGAGAGTGCTTTAAAGCATGATCTCTCTCCTTCATTAATCTCCTTATGTCACTAGAGATCCAAGGGAGGGTATATATACTATTTCCTTTAGATATGTTTTTCTTGAGGAATCACTTTGTTATGTTTTGGATTGTGGACATGAGGACATTTGTGTCATTATCCACATCTACACAAGCTACGATTTGGTCCCAGTTAATATTTTTGATTTCCCTGTATCTGTGTGTGTCTTTGTGTGTCTGTATCCATCTGTGTGTGTGTGTGTTTGTATCTGTCTGCGTGTGTCTCTGTCTGGTCTGTCTGTCTGTCTGTCTGTCTCTCTGTTGCTGTCTTTGTCTCTGTGTGTGTGTATGTATGTGTGTGTGTGTGTGTGTGTGTGTGTGTGTGTGTGTCTGTGTGTGTCTGTGTGTGTGTCTGTGTGTGTCTGTGTGTGTGTCTGTGTCTGTGTGTGTGTGTGTGTGTGTGTCTATGTGTGTGTCTGTGTCTGTGTCTGTGTGTGTGTGTGTGTGTGTGTGTGTGTGTGTGTGTGTGTGTGTGTGTGTGTGTCCAGCCATCCCTGAGGGCTTCGGTATAGAGCTGGAGCCGGGCGAGCATCCCCTGGAGCAGGAGCTGGTGCGCCTCAAGTGCAGCGCTGACAACTACACCTACGAGGAGCTGCGCTGGTACCGCCTGGACCCGCACGCCGTGCCGCCCGACTGCCGCAGCCTGCACCGCTATGGCGTGGCGCTAGGGGGCGACCTGTTCTTCGAGGTTGCCACCAACTACTGGGTGCTGGAGCTGACCATGGAGAGCGTGCAGCCCAGCGACGAGGGCAACTACGTGTGCGAGGTGCGCAACAGGCGCTCGGGCGAGAAGCACTGCCACGCCAAATACGTGCCTGTGAAAGGTGAGAGAGAAATAGAGAGACACAGAAGCGAGCAGTGCCACCTAGTGGTCTGGCTGATGGAAATCGCATGCACACATGCATGCGTACACACATACAGTACATACATGCACACACATACACATGCGCACACACACACACACTCACTCACACACAAAATACCCTGGTATCTCTGTAGACCCATTTTTGCACACACAAAATGCTACCCAGGTTTCACTGTGGAGCCATTTTTCCCATGCAAGAAATCCTTCAATAATTAAAAAGGTGCTCCACAGATGAAAATTGCACAGAACAGGATTGCTAAATGAACCTTCTAGAAAAGTTTGTCATTGGAACTCATAAAAGCCCCCAAGTGAATGAACATATTTTCTCTCAGCCCCTCTGATGGATGAAATCCAGGCAACCACCATCTGGGATTTAAACCTGGAGTAAAGTTGTTTACAATGATGACTTTGCCAAAATAGCACACATTACTGAGCCGAATGAAAAGCGCTAGGGCCATTAGCGCGATAGCTAACTATGATGAATTAGCCTCAGAGACACCTGTTAGCCGCTTAGCCGCAGTTAGCCGCCAGCCAACACATTTTGCAATTTAGTGGAGTCCCAATTATATCACAGCTGTGAGAACACCAGTTATCTCTATGTAAGAGGTCACGGGGTTGAATCCAGCAGAGAATACATGCAAACATTATGTGTACAGTGTGTTAAGCATACAGGTTTGCAGTAATGGAATGAGTTGATACAGAAATGCACACTAAAAAAAAAGAAAAAGAAGGGGAGGTTGGGAAACAGCTCAAATAACAAACGTTTTTATAGACCGGTGTGGAATATCTTGTCCTTTATTTCAGAGATGCATGAGATTTTAATTAACAAAATCATATCCACCAGCAGCTCTCTCTCTAAGCTCTCTTGACTCTGTTATAGGCTCATTTAGTGGAAGTGAGATCATCTTATCTAATTCAGTCTCAATTACTAAGAGAGTCTCTGATTAAGAAATGCTGTGAAACTGCGATCCCAGTGAGCCACCACCTATTCTAGCAATAAAATGATTGTGCTAAGTGTACATATTCAGTGACTGTGCAGTAAACAGATTTATTCATAGATGCCTCTGCATAAACCTGGCTCTATACTGGAAACATGTCTATGAGGAAGGCACGTGTCTGTGCAAGGCCAGGAAAGGTTCTTTCTCAGAGACTACCACACAGAATACAGATGTGCGCTCGCCAAATTGCTTGTCTGTAGTCATTAAAATACTTTAAGGCATGGAACTGGCACACATACATGAGTGGGAAAAAACGTCTTTCAACATGCGTGCAGTGCACAGAATACATAAATCATACATCGTGTATAAGATATTTTTTACTTGAATGGTGACCTTTGGTGAAACATTCTTCTGGGAGACACACTTGATGCTCATGGCTTTTCTCAGACAAAAACTCCCATGAGCCTCCTGTCTGGAACATGCCATCAAAGAGGGGCGCGGCGTGGTACACAGAATGCCCAATGCCTCATTGACAAATCGTGCATGTCAAAACCTTTCTCTGTCCCAGTCACTCAGGCTCTGCCTTCTCATTTAGAATTCAGTCTCCATTCCATTTCAATGTTGTTTATTCAATGTTGTATTGATATGTAAGGCATAGAAAGTACCAGCTAGCTGTGTAATAATGACCTGTTATTCCCTTTTGCCTCTTTTTTTTCTTGTTTCTCACCTTTTCTCTTTCCCTCTTTTTTTCTCTTCCTCTTTTTGTTCTTGATGATCAACTCCCATTCGGTCTCGGTGGACGCTCTCATTTTCTCCCTTTGTGGCTCTTCTCCTCCGCTGCTCCTCTCTCCTCCGCCTCTTTCCCGCCTCTTTCATGCTCGCACTGTCTGTCCTCTTCAATCTTCTCTCTTGTCTCTCCACATGTCTCTTTCATCCCTCATTTACGCTCCCTGTGCATCCTTCCCTTTCTCTCTCTCCCTCCCTCTCTCTCTCACCCTCTCTCTCTCTCTCTCCCCCTCCCTCCCTCCCTCTCTCTCTCTATCTCACCCTCTCTCTCTCTCCCTCCCTCTTTCTCTCCCTTCCTCTCTCTACCTTTCTGTTCACCTCTTTTTCTTCTCTCCTCATTCTCCCTCCTCTCTCTTTCACTCTATTACTCTTCCTTCTCATTATCATCTCCTTCATACGTCATACACTTTCTCTACCTCTCCTCCTCTTCCTCTCTCTCCTTCCCCTCTCCCTCTCCTGTTCTCCCTCTTCCCCTCCATCTCTGTCTCTTCTCTCTCTAACCCCCCTCCTCCCCTTCTCTCTCTCTCTCTCTCTCTCTCTCTCTCTCTCTCTCTCTGTCACCATCTCCCTCATTTATTTCAACTTGTCTTTACCTCTCCTGTACTTCTCTCTCTTTCTCCACCTCTCCTGCACCCCCCTCTCTCTTTCTCCACCTCTCCTGCCCCCCTCTCTCTCTTTCTCCACCTCTCCTGCACCCCCCCTCTTGTTCTCTACCTTTTCTGCACCCCCCCTCTCTCCCCCTCTCAGCTCTGGAGGCCCCTCATTACAGGCACAATCCGACCAATCAGACGGTGAACGCCAGCGAGTCCCTGCAGATGGAGTGTGATGTGGAGGGCACCCCTGCCCCACAGCTCTCCTGGTTCAAGAACAACCAGCCGCTGCACCACACCTCAGGTGAGCTCTGCCCCCGCCACAAACAACAAACAACAACAACAACAACAACAACAACAACAACAACAGCAGCACCTACTGTATATGCCAAGCACGCCTGTATACACAAATATAAATATATATTTAAACAAAAGATTAGCACTATCATTATAACTCAGTCAAGTCATTGTGTTGCTAGATGTGAACATGTAGTGAGAAGTGCAAATGCACTTCTCAATACACAAGTAGTGTTAATTGTATACACTTGACACAACATGTTCACATCACTCAACTCAGTCAAAGCAACAAGATGACTGGACTGGGTTGTCTTGGGTACACTTGTCTTGGGTACACATGCTTTTTACGGTGTATACACCTGGCATGCCTATAGCCAACACACATATAAAAGTGTATGTCCATGTTTACATGTCTTGCATGTATGTACAGTATGTCCTAGGAGAAATCCTTTATTTATAGTCTCAGTCAATAGCCTCCAGCACACAGCCCAGATGAGTCCCCCAATATGGCAGGAGCCCACTGGCCACCTTTTGAGAGCTTCCACACTTCCTTTTACACTCTTCCCAATTACCGACACCTCTTTACAGTCCAATCTGAGGGCTTAGCTCCTCCGCTGTCAGCCAGTGCTCTGCAGCACACATGAGGCAGAATCCCCTTCTCATTGTTCTTAGCTACCAACAGAGCACAGGACAGGTATGCTGGGGCTTTGGCATAAAGCTCCTCTTAGCACTAAGCTAAACGTCAAGCTCTTCTTAGTGTAACCTAGCAATGTCTCTCTCTCTCATACACATACTTTTCCTGTCTCTCTATCTACCTGTCCCTCTCTCTTTCCATCTCTATCCCTCTCTCTCTTTAATTGGAATGAATCTCACTTCTCATCTCTTTTTGCATGATGATCCATTCACTCCTTTCATTTCTCTTATAATCTTATACATTTGCATGCGTCTTACACACACACACACACACACACACACACACTCTCTCTCTCTCTCTCTCTCACACACACCCACACACACACACGCACACAAATATAGAGAGAGAATCTGTTTCATATGCAAGACTAAAAGTAAAAAGGAGTGAAGCTAAGCAGTCTTTAAATTAACACAAATTATATTGCTAAACATTTCAGACAGCCATATATGACAGACACTCAGCCACCCAAACACAAACACACACACACGCGCGCGCGCGCACACACACACACACACCCACACACACACACACACACACACACACACACACACACACACACACACACACACACACACTCACAACCCATCCATTCACATAAGCACACACCATCTCACACACGCAGACGGACACTGAAATACACACACACAAACATCAACACACACACACACACACACAAACTCTCTCTCAAACACACACACACACACTTATCCATTCTGATGTCGTTGGGTGTCTCTTGAGATGCTAAGCAGACTTTTAATTGACAGCTCTGGCTAGATACTTTAGATTGGCACAATGTGTTTTGTGGTTTAGCCTGCAACTTCAAATAAATATTAATGTCCACAGTATGCTTGTGTGTGTGTGTGTGTGTGTGTGTGTGTAAATGGGGAATATGAATGTCTGCAGTGCTATAGCTCAAACTGTAATAAAGAAGACTTTCGGGAGTTTTGCCACAGTGTGTATGTGTGTGTGTGTGTGAATGAGAAAGGGGTGGAGGGACTGACTGAGGGGAGTTAGAGAGAAATTGATTGAAGGAAATAGACAGATCAGTAGACAGTAGTCTGAGTGGATACGAAGTAAAGTCGAAAAGTCGGGAGTCAGAGCCAGAACGGGGGAGTAGTGTGTGTAAGAGGGGTGGGAGTGCTGGAGAGGTAGCCGGTCCCATCAGAGCCAGAACGGGGGAGTAGTGTGTGTAAGAGGGATGGGAGTGCTGGAGAGGTAGCCGGTCCCATCAGACTGGAGGCTGCTGCCGCATCAGACACAATCAGCCATCACAAGCTCTAATTACAGCAGCATTACAGCAGGGCCTGGGGGAGGTCAGCACACACTTACTGCTGCCTGAGGACAGCCATCAGGGGGACGGTGCATAAGTCCTCACTTACCACTGAGAGGTCCTCTCTCCCAAATGGGACCTGTCGGACTAGGGCACTATCTGTCTACCGATGTTTATCGTTTGTTTGTTGTTTAGCTGCAGTAAACAAAGAGTCGGGTAAACAAGGAGTCAGGATTTGATGGGAGATTACTGCAGGAAATATGCTTTATCCTGTTTTCTGTGTCATGACAGAATTAGAGGGTAAGTTAAGGTTAGACAGAAGCACAGGTGCAGGTAGGAGTGCATGTGGGAGGAATAATTTGTGTGTGTGTGTGTGTGTGTGTGGCTGTGTGTGTGTGTGTGTGTGTGTGAGTGTGTGTGTGTGTGTGTGTCTATCTGTGTGTACATTTGCCTTATTTACTGAGTAAAAGTAGGTTAAAGACTATGAGGCCGCTCGAGACAGCGAGGTGAGAGGATGTGGGCGGGACCTTGGGTGTTTTATCGCTGGGCAACCGTGTTTTGATTGACAGCTGTGTGGATGTGCGCAGGGATCCTGCTTCAGGACTCCAACCGGACTCTTAGCATCCAGCGTGTTCGGGAGGAGGACGCCGGTGTGTACACATGCAAAGCCTGCAACCAGAGGGGCTGTGTGCACGCCTCGGCAACCGTCACCGTCATCGGTGAGAGTCCGCAAAACAGGGGGCGAATGGAGGGAAAGGAGATGATAGGTCACTCACTCACACACACACGCACACCCACACACACACTCTCACACACACACACACACACACATTTACTCTCTCACTCACTAACTCACACACACACACACACAAACACACACACACACACACGCACGCACATGCATACAGACACACACAAACATGCTATACACACATATTCTTACTGCTATATCATACTATAGGTCCATGTATACTAACACAGATATTGAGATACACACGCTTCTCTTGCTTACTTGTCTTTGCCTCTCTGTGCTCTACCTTCGCTGTCCTCCACCAAGACGGATGAATAGACCAAATAAACCATGTAATAGAATGTAATGTATGCATTTGTATACAAAGTGTGTATTGCCGTATTGTGATTGCACTGATTGACGTGCGCTATGCAGCTATAGGCAGTTGATTGTAATGAGGCTACATTCGTGTGATTGCCTGTGTTGATTTCTTTTGAGCTGCACCTGTTTTGGTAGATGTTCCGTTTCTAAGGTGCTCCTGAATGTCTGTGTTTTAGCGCCCCCTAGGGAGATGGTGGAGGTGGTGATCCTAATCGGCACCGGGGTTATTGCTATCTTCTTCTGGGTCCTCCTCATCCTCATCTTCTGCAACGTCAAGCGGGTGAGTGTGATAACTGATGGGGAATGGGCGGAGAGCCATGGAATAATCTTCCCCTCAGTTGAACCTGAGATTGACTCGATGAGTCACTGAATTTCTAGGCTGTAGGCACCCAGTGGCATTTGTCTGTCTCGCTGGTGGTTATGATAAGGTTAGAGAAGCGGAGAGATATATGCACACCCTTATCCTAAGTAAATGAATTAAATATATTTAATTTGCATTGCTCATTAATTCACATCACGTTGTAAAAAATAGAGCAAAAGAAAAAACAGCAGGACGATCAAAAAATAAACTGCCTTTGTAATAATTCATGAATAATATAGAAATGTCACTCCCACAAACCTCCCAGTAGGAGCAGTCTGCTAGAAGCCCGGATCCGTGTGTGTGTGTGTGTGTGTTCTCAGCATCTTGTTTCCCCTCCTCTGCAGGTTAACCCTGCCGACATTAAGACAGGGTACCTGTCAATCATCATGGACCCAGGAGAGGTGCCTCTGGAGGACCAGTGTGAATACCTCCCCTACGATTCCAGCCAATGGGAGATCGGACGAGACCGCCTACGCCTCGGTATGGGGTCAGGGGTAGTGTGTGTGTGTGTGTGTGTTGTGTTTATATGACTGTGCGTGTATGTTTGTATCAGAGGGCTCAGCGTGCATCCATGACATTTAGAATGTTGTTCTGACTCACTTCAGTATATATCCTGCCAGTCATGTTGCAGTCATGTACTTGAATGATACATTAAACTAGAATGAGCCTTGAGCAACATGGTGCAGTTCTTTCAAGCCTAGCTAATCTGCCAAGCACAAGCCCATGTAGATGAAACAGGAGCCAACCCCCAAAGGAAATTAAGTTGTTGTGGAAATTAAATTTCTACAAACCTCAAGCATGTGGACCTGCAGTATATTTGCCATTCTATAGTGATAGAAATGGTCAGCATTTAATTTTGAGGTGAAAATTGTGTTTTTTTGGTTAATTGGCTGTCTGTTCAGGTTTCCTTTAACAAGGCAATGCTCACCCACAAGATGAAGTTGCCACTCACTCATTAATTATTCCCCAGAGAGCCAAGCCAAAATTCACAGCTATTTATTAGAAACCCTCTTGAACACATCTCGTCCTCGACCTGACAGGTGTGTGTGTGTGTGTGTGTGTGCGTGTGCGTGTGCGTGTGCGTGTGCGTGTGCGTGTGTGTGTTTCCTCGGGCAGGAAAATCACTGGGTCACGGAGCGTTCGGTAAGGTGATGGAGGCGACCATCTTCAGTAATGAGAAGAAGGGGAGTCTGGACACTGTGGCAGTGAAGATGCTGAAAGGTGAGAGGGGGGATGGATGGATGCGAGAGAGATCACAGAAGGAGAACAGACAGTCCCAACTGTCAGAAAAATAAGAACAGAACAGACTGCTAATGAGCCCATGTAATCTCTCTGCCTGTCTCTGACTGTGTGTGTCTGTCTGTGTATATGTGTGTGTGTGTGTGTGTGTGTGTAAGTGTGGTCACAGTTCGGCTGTGGCATGGAGGGAGGGGTTGTGCATATGTACAACCCCTCCCTCCATGCCACAGCCGAACTGTGACCACACTTATACCTTCCTTAATATAGTTATATATATAGAGATATATAGACTTTATTCATTTTATATTATTTATTTGACTTACTCATTTGCACCATCACCATGACACTCATTCACACAGAGCACCTTACCTTATGCACAGAGAATCACAGGCTCAGTCCCTGCCTCAGTCTTTGCAAGGGCATCTTGTTTGATTAATCACCCACTATGTGGATACTGTTTTTTTAGAATTGTGTTATTTAGTATAATTTGTATTTTAGTATATTTAGTATTTAGTATATATTTATCTTCTACTGTCCTTATTGCTTAGTTGTGTTTTTATATTATACACTTTTAATTACTTTCTGCTGTTAGTGAACGTGTGTGTGTGTTGTCTGTATGCTACTGTGACCTTGAATTTCCCCTGGGGATTAATAAAGTATCCATCTATCTATCTATCTATCTGTTGTGTGTTTCTCTCTGACTGTGTCTCTGTGTGTGTCTGTTGTGGGTTTCTCTCTCTCTCTTTCTCTCTGACCGTGTATCTGTGTGTGTCTGTGTGTGTGTTTGTGTGTGTGTGTGTGCGCGTGTCTGTGTGTGTGTCTCACAAAGATGGAGCCACAGCGAGCGAACATAAAGCACTTATGTCAGAACTGAAGATCCTCATTCACATCGGAAACCACCTGAACGTCGTCAACCTCTTAGGCGCCTGCACCAAACCAAACGGTAAGCTAGCGTCTGTGTACACCCCATCGGTGCCCCCCTACGGCCCTGACATCCCACAAGCATGTTATTTGTACACAACAACACGTGTTCATATGGAATTGATGAGACATTATTCAGAGCATGCATTCATTTGGACTCCTACAGTCCCTCAAAGGACATTATCATGCATTCATTACAAATGAGGGACTCTGAAAAGAGGTTAATCATCTGCTGACTGTTTTCAAGGCAACGCCTTAGTTCTCCTGATTTCCGCTCTCCCTGTTTTTCTTTTCTACAGGCACTGTCCCAATTTCTGTTCAGCTTTTTAAAAATGTATTTTACTACATTGTGTACACAGATAGGCCTAGTTCTACTACCATTTCCACTTTCACGTTTGCGAGGGAAAACATTTGTTCATCATCAGCTTCAAAACGTCCAAGCAAATCAAGGCATAGTGAGCTGAGTCTGGTGTAATTATTTTAATGAAATGTAATCAATGTTTGTGAAATTGTGTTGTTTGCCTGTTTGCCCAGGGCCCCTGATGGTGGTGGTGGAGTACTGTAAATATGGAAATCTTTCCAACTTCCTGCGGGCCAAGAGAGAATTCTTCCTGCCGTATCGGGTGTGTATTCCACAGACCAGAGGGTCCAGAGTGGCTCGCTCATAAAGTTCACAGATGGAGGCACGGAGCTAACAAACACAGCATGATTAGTATGCCCCACACACACACACACACACACACACACACACACACACACACACACACATTCTAAGTCTTGACAAGCGCTAAAGGTTTTGAGCAGCCCATAATTATGTGGCTCACACACTCACTCACATACACACACACACACACACACACACACACACACACACACACACACACACTCACACAGTGACAGAGTCTTGACAATTGCTCAAGGTTTTGAGCTGCACACATTATTAATGATTGATCACACTAATTATTTAATGGGGTGAGCCAAGGAGACCTTTTTATATGAGCCACCCCTCTGATTGATTACACCAGCTAATGAAAAGTCTACAGGGTACCAGTGTGGCAGCAATACAAAATGCAAGTGGGGATTCTGCAAACTTTGTTTCCAAGAAATTGAATGTCCGTTAGTGAAAGCAAACCCATTTGCTGCAAACTGACACTGTTTGTGTAACGTTACAGTGAACTGTATGAGAATGACTCAGAGATAGCCAGAGCAGAGTGTTAAGAATTTTAAATAGGGTCAGTGCAAAGACTACCATTCAAGCTGATTTACATTTGCATGACTATGAAGTTAAACAAACAGCCAAGCGAATAGGTTTTAGATGAAGCAGTAGGGTACTGTGTTAATTAATGATTTAAAAGGCAAAAGGGTAATTGAGGCAGATAAGCGTAAAAGACAGCGGAGCTGTATATTGCTGTTAGTTGGTGTACATCTCGCAGGGATGCTGTTCTAATTTCAATTATGCAAGCACTACAGTTTGTAGTGCAATTTCACTAATTTGTTTTTCTCCGTTTTTTGATTGAAAAGGCCATTCTTGTTTATAAGTTATAGTGATTTAAAGTTTGTTTAAAATAACTCTCCATATTATCTGCTCTTAATGTATCCACTGAGCACAGCTTTTAAAAAAAAAAAAAAAAAAAAAAAAGACATCGATCTCCCACTTGTCAGCAAAGAATTTACAGATACTTACACAATTACTGCTGCACTAAGCTCTTCTATTTTGAATAACTCCAGGCGCTCTCAGTGTAGTATGTCAAAGCTCATGCAGCATCTGCTTTGCATTGCGACTCATGCTGCAGCTAATTGCTTATCTCGGGATGTTTTGACAGGACCGATCGCCGAAAACGCAGAGTCAGGTGAGGCGGATGATCGCGGCAGGACAGGCGGAGCAGCAGCAGAGGGGGCGACTGGCCCCCCACCACCACCATCAGTCCGGCGGGAGGGGGGGGCGCCGCAGTCCACAGGAGTCTGTGGAGAAAAGTGAGTCGACTTTTCCCACACCTGCAGGGAGTCAAAAAAGTAATCTGTTAAAGAAGGTTGTATAATGTCACATGCTACAATGTCATTGTAATTTGCAGTCGTGTGTCATGTGATAAATGTAGGTCCATCTGTCAGGTTCAGGTTTATCTGTCAGGTTTATGTTTATCAACCAGGTTTAAGTTTATCTGTCAGATTTATCAATCAGGTTTAGGTTTATCTGTCATTCAGGTTTATCTGTCAGGTTTAGGTCCATCTATCAGGTTCAGGTTTATCTGTCAGATCTGTGTGGTTTTTCCCACGAAGCAAATCTAAAGAGACTACATGTCATCCTGTCTCCCTGTAGTGGACGACCTGTGGAAAACTCCACTGACGGTTGAGGACCTCATCTGCTACAGCTTCCAAGTGGCACGAGGGATGGAGTTTCTTGATTCTCGAAAGGTACATTTTGTACAAGTTCACTTTGTCTGGAGAAGGGCCTTTACTCCAAACAGAAAGGCAAACAGACGGCCAGACGGACGGATACGAATGTGTGGTAGGCGGGTGTTTTTTGAGGAAATGTGGATGCAGCAGGTTATGAATCACAGCTTTATAAAGTAGAACATCTCTGAAACAGCATTTTGTGAAATGACTCCTGCTACCCTAGACTTCCATTCCCTGATGCATTATGGTAAAGTGAGATACAACACCCCCACCCACCCCTCCACAAAAAAAGTAAAAAGGCCTTTTCACCCAAACTCCAGTGGCTAATCTGTCAAGGGAGGGTTGTTTGTATAGCTGACGGGAAGCATAGACTAACTCATCAGTATTCCAAATCCACACCCTGTTGTCACGGAACCTTCGCAACACCATCCATCCCCTGACGCCATGCAACTCTGCCCCTCACCCCCCTCTAGTGCATCCACCGAGATTTGGCCGCACGGAATATCCTGCTGTCCGAAAGCAATGTGGTGAAGATTTGTGACTTCGGCCTGGCGCGAGATATCTACAAGGACCCAGACTACGTGCGGAAGGGCAACGTGAGTCATAAAGTGGGGGGTGATTTGTGACATACAGTATCTCTCTTAAAAAAAACGCCTGGAGACTTGCAGTGGTGATTCATATTCCTGTGATGTTGGTGAGAACACAAGGTCAGCCAGGGCAAGGAGTACTGCAGGTACGAGCTCCAATGTGTACATCCCATGGGACAGGTGTAAATAAAATCTTCAGCTATGAACCCAAATATACAGCGTATGAGCCTTACATCACACACAACACACAGTGGCCGATGTGTGGAAAACAAATCAACGGTCCACTAAGTATCTCCATGATTTGGATGATGAGTGAAGAAGCTTTATTACCATCAGTCCAAAAAAGATGGTAGACTTACGATGGGGATGTTTTGGTTTTTATAAAATGTTTTTCCAGGGGGGTGGCATAGTATCCAACCCCAACTTCAGCTCTGCTTAACACACAGACCTGGCAGCTGCAAGCCACTGTCATAATGAATCTGCTTTCTTCTCTTCTCCTTTTCCTCTTTTCCTCTCTTCTCTTCTCTCCTCTCATTGTCTCTCCTGTCCTTTCCTCCCCTCGTGTCCACTCCTCTGCTGTCCCGCGCTGCTCTCCTCCCCTCTGCTGGGGTAGGCCAGACTGCCTCTGAAGTGGATGGCCCCCGAGAGCATCTTTGACAAGGTGTACACCAGCCAAAGTGACGTCTGGTCCTTCGGAGTGCTTCTCTGGGAGATCTTCTCTTTAGGTAAGTGAGTCACAGCCGTCTGGGCCCTTTTTTTTTTTTTTTAAATGGGGCAGCAATGAACTATTTAAATGAATGGTTCATTGCTGCAAGTCCTAGCTTTGATATTAAAAGTCTAACAGGACTAGACAAGGGAATGTTTTTTAGACCACATAAAATTGCTATTTGACACTTAATCCTTGGAGAGCTCACTGGGTGTCATAAAAGTTTATGAGTATACCCTATCACCCAGACCAACCCATTAGGTCTTCTGTATCAGTTATTACAATACACACACATTCTATATTCAGTTATTACAAACAATTGACAACAGTTATTAACAAGTGCGGAGATGGATGTTTCCTTTCCCCTGACCAAGGCTCTCCTGCTCCCCTCAGGTGCGTCTCCGTACCCAGGTGTTCAGATAGATGAAGACTTCTGTAAACGCTTGAAGGACGGTACCAGGATGAGAGCCCCAGACAACGCCTCCCCCGAAATGTAAGTCCTGCAGCCGTCTAACTAACAAATCACCCCACACCGACACCAGGCCTGGATCTATGGTGGTGAAGAAGGGTACATTTCATACCTAAATTACTATAGTCCACCCTCAATTTCAACACTTTAAGTAGATAGATAGATAGATAGATAGATACTTTATTGATTCCCAAGGGGAAATGCAGGGGGTCTCAGTAGCATACAGACATCACACACAACATGCACTTACAGCAGAAATGGTAAATATAAGTAAAAACATATAACCAAACTCCACTGTACAATAGAGTATATAAGTAGGAGATAAGAAAAACTAACAAAACTAAATACTACATATACTATATAAATTAGATGTAAAAAATCCAGTGTGCTTGAAATGATCAAGCATGAGACACTTGTAGTGACAGGGCCTGTAGTTCTGTGTGCATGGTGAGGTGCTCAAGAGAGTGAGTGTCATGGTGAAGGTGCAAAAAGTAGTCCAACAGTAGTCCTTTAGTTATGTGTGCAAGGTAAGGTGCTCAAGAGAGTAATGTCATGGTGAAGGTACAAAAAGTAGTCCAACATTAGTCCAACAGTGCAATAATAACATCTAGAGACCAGCATAAATAATATGGACAAATAGGAGAGTAAAGTATAATGTAGACAAGGTAATATAAAAAACTATAAAAAACTATGTCAGTGCAAGGACAGGTTGAGGTAATAGGGTTACAGCCATTCAGTATTGTAGCAGAAGCCATTGATCATGTGTGCTAATATAGCATGAAAAACAGTGTAGCAGGAAAACAGTAGTAAAAACATTAGGCTGTGGACATTAGTAAAACAGTAACCAGTAACCTAACCATAGCGCAATACCAGGCCTATAGCTACATGGAGATGTATACTGCAGGTTATACTGCATGTCTAAACTAGGATTGTGTACTTTCTGTTTATTGTGACATAGCTACAAGTAAGACACTAGCCTAACTAATGTCTGATGAGCTTTTAGTGATTTGGCTGTGTGGATCTGGCCCTACCTAGAGGTGCAATTGTCTTTGTTGTGTGTTTTTGTGTTTGTATTTGTCTGTATTTTGCTCTGTATAACATCACTAGTGACCAAGGAGAGGAGTTGTGTGTTGGAGCTCAGTGGATGTAGTAGAGCTCATGTGTTGATGAAGCATGCTGAAGTGCCACGCCAGCTCAGGAAAGGGAAATCTCTTTGACATGCAGGAAAAGGAAACTAACAGCAACTTCACAGCTGGGAGATCAAGGCCATTAAGTGGAAAACACACACACACAAACACACACACACACACACACACACACACACACACACACACACACACACACAGAGAGAGGGGAGAGGGAGAGAGAGAGAGAGAGAGAGTAGGAGAGAGACAGATAGAGATCAAGAGGTGGATGTTCCCAGGTTCATGTTTCTAGAGAGACCCATGTGTGCCTGACTAAAAGTTGACGCGTCTCTATCACCCCCTGGTGGCAGATACGGGATCATGCTGGCCTGCTGGCAGGGAGAGCCGAGGGAGAGGCCCACGTTCCCAGCGCTGGTGGAGTTCCTCGGGGACCTTCTGCAGGACAACGGCCTCCCTGTAAGTTCTACCAACCGTGTGTGACCTATGAGAGAGTGTACAAACCAGACTTGTTTTTTTAACTTGAGAGATGTTGTAAGATGTGTTCTGAGTGAGATTTTGAATTGAGGTTGTGAGGGCTGTGTTGATTAAACTCAGAAAGTAGTTTGCTGGTGCTTTCAAATCTATGTTTAATCAAACCAAACTGTGGGTTTAAATCGTTTTACTTCAGTTCCCCATTCACACACACACACACACACACACACACACACACACACACACACACACCAGCTACTATGGAACGTCTTTTATTAGCATACAAATTGGAAAATATCTCACTTCTGCTCAGCTTTGGCCCCAAAACTGTCTTCAAAATTGATAAGAGCGAGACTCATCCCAGGGATCATCATTTCAGACAGGGAGGCTCACTTTGAATTTAGCTTCACTTTTTAATTTGGCCCTCCACTCATGAGGAGAAAAGCATTCAGAGGTCAGAGGAACCAAGAGGACCGATCCCAGTGTGTGTGTGTGTGTGTGTGTGTGTGTGTGTGTAGGACGGGAAGGACTACATACCGCTCAACGTGTCCCAGAGCTCAGAGGACGATGGCTTCTCACAGGCGTCTTCCAGACCCCCGTCAGAGGAGGAGCTGAGGCTGGCCTGTAACACCCTCCCCAACAGGTAGACACACACACACACACACACACACACAAACACACTGTCAAACACACACACTACCAGACACAAGCTGACTGCCTTCATCACCTTACCTAACGCTGGCGCACACACACGCGCAGGCGAACACGAACACACACACACACACACAGCAGTCTACAGCTCAGTAAACCCATTAGCATGTGGTCTGCTTTGGAGACATGATGCTTATCTGCATGACAAATGTGACTGACCTGTCTGGCCAAGGTCATGGTGTAGATAGCTTTGGTCAGTAGCTTGGAGCATCATCTGTCTAAGCACATCATGTAGCAGCTCACTGGTCTAAAATGCATGTTTGTACCAAACGTTCCTTTTCTTGTAGTCCTGGAATAGCCTTTCACTGCCTACAGGAATTTGCCTTCAAAAAGGACCCAAAGCCACCATATTTGCCCATATAAGGAGATCCGGGTGCTAACCGAAGCTAACTTATTGCAAGTTGCACTACAAATTAGTTCCCATGTGGCAAAAATCAAAGTTCGACGTCTTAAAGTACTGATCACAACACCCACTCAAAGTCAGATGACAATAGTGTGTAGGGCAAAACGTCTGCATTTCAGACTTCTTCGTCACAGCAAGAGTTTAAAGGAACCGTATGTAAGAAACATATTTCACTTAATCATAAAATGGCCCTGATATGTCACTAGCAGGGTTCCCACGGGTCATGGAATCTCTGGAATATCATGGAATTTTGGAAGGTCTATTCCAGACATGGATAGTCAGGGAATTTTATATTTTTTGGGGCAAAGTCATAGAATATCAGGGAATTTTGTTGTAGCAGTTTAACATGTACTTGCCAAAAGTATTTCTACGCATAATTGGTGTGCATTTCTGGTTATTAGCTTTACTGCATGCCCAACTTTGTTTATTCAATGCCCATTTATTCATCTCCCGCTCTAAAAAAGTCAAAGATTCTTGAACGCTACGCGGCTGCTCTGAAATCATTGGTTGGTATATTGTGCCATTCCTTATAGTAAGTCATGGAAATTCAGGTTTTTTGTCAGGGAGTGTCAGGGAAAAGTCATGGAATTTTACATTTGACTTAGAGTGGGAACCCTGCACTAGACATTAATTAAGAAATCATGTTCATTTCAAATATATCGCTGACAACAGTAGTCCGGTTAGGATATTGTCATTTAAAAAGTGAAGTTGCAGCCCTCAGCTGATGTTGATGTTGTGTTTTGTCATGCCATGTTGTGTTTTGGCCTGATGCGCCACCCTCCACCTATCTACTAATCACAAAGTCAGTAGTGTTTCGGCATCCGGGTTGGCAACCTCGAGTCAGGGGGAGGGGGAGGGCATACACCGCTCTACAGTAATTTGAAAGTCATTGCAGTACCAGTTTTGGCCACAATCTTACATATGTTTCCTTTAAACGGTGCGATTATTCAAAATCGCAAGTACCCAGATCTCCTTATATGGGCAAAGATGGCAACTTTTTGGAACTGAAAACTGCCAATCACTTGGTCAGTAGCCAATAAGTTACTAGATCACGCCCTCCAGCATCAGAAATACATCCCACCCTCCTGCGATACATCCATTCAGCACAGGTTTTTTGGAACTGTTGATCACGTAGCGGCAACATCAAAGAGTGTCACAACTCTCTCTTCTTAAGGCTCTGACTGAAACGAAGTAGTGAGTCTGGAAACCTGGCTACCATTTTGGATTTTGTAAGAACCGATTTTCTCCCCAAACTCCTAAATAGGAGCCATGTATATAACCATGACTTCTTTTGAGGACATACAAGCAAACCCTCGGGCTCTAAATGTCACATATTGTATATATCTAACTCATTTGCTATTAGAATTTCACTAATTTCACGTAGTTATACTGTTGCAGCAGCCAAGTATGTGCAGATCAGTCTAAAACCCAAAGGTTAATATTCATAAGAATGTATTCCTCTGGCCTGGAGCTGCTGAGAAAGTGGCTGAACAAGCAATTAGACTTGTGACATAACAGATTTCAAGTCAGTTCGAGCCAAATTTGTCGCAAGCACATCATCAATCAGAAGGGATTTGTATGGTTCTGTGAAACTGGGTGTGTAATAGATAGAACAATAGTTGGAAATAACAGTCATCAGAGACTGAAAAATATATGCCTGGAAGAACCAACTGACTGATATTTTCCATTACTGCAGGGGAAAAAAATCCTGATTGATTGCTCAGTCCCATTTTACAAGCCAAATACTTGGGCAAACCTTACAGTAGAAAAATGGCATGCTGTCACACACACACACACACACACACACACACACACACACACACACACACACACACACAAACACACAGAAACCTTACAGTATAAAAATAACATGCTCATACTGTACACTCACACTCTCTCTCTTTCTCTCTCTCTCTCACACACAAACACACAAACAACAACACACACACACACACACACACACACACACACACACACAGCGAGAGAAACCTTACAGTAGGAAAATAACATGCTCATACACTCACACTCTATCTCTCACACACACAAACACACACAGGCCTTACAGTAAATAATGGCGGCCTTACAGTAAATAATGGCATGCTTAAACCTGAAACTTTAAACAGGGTTTCAAAACAATCTTTTGGTCACGCATCCACACCCACAGCCCACATTAGCAGGTAGCCTGTCTTACATAAGCTAGACCTTTGCAGCCCTCTGCTATTTTTACAAGTGGTGGGAAATGCGTAGGAGTCACGCACATGTGTGCATGCACACACACACACACACGCACACACACACACACACACACACACACACACACACACACACACACACACACACACACACACACACACACACACACACACACACACACACACAGGGTGCTTGACATCATCTCCTGCAGAGTCTCTCATGGCAGTAGAATCCTAGGTAGAGCGTGGTAAAGGGAGAGTCTGCGACACAATACAAGGTGCATCCCGTCCACACAGACATAGGATAGGATAGGGGTAGGATACCTGCTTCCTGACGACGTGCGCCATGAGCCAACATCCTCCTTCAACTTCCCGCTCCCCTCCATCGTTTCTAGGGAACAGAGAAACACATCAGAGTGATGTTATGGCGTTTTGTCTCTACACGTTAGGGGGACACCATGGGAAATGTACTGTCTTTGCGAAGATTGCGGTGGTGGTATTAAGTTAACTTGCCATGGGAAATCTGGATAAAAGATCCAATATCTGCACATTATTTATTTGATCACAAAGATATTTCATTTACAACACTTAGGTCTTCATCAGACAAACACCTTTATGACAGAGGTCATAAAAACCTCTTTTCTTCCTCTCCCTCTTAAAGTCCTTTTTTCTCTTTGTGTTTTTCTTTTATATTCATTCCAGTTTACCTTTGTCTAGCACCTGGCCTCAACACTGGTCACACACCTTTTTCTAGTCTTTCTTCAATGGGTAATCTTACACTAGAATGTCTTTCCAGGTATTACAACTGTGTCCCATTTGGTGGCTGTGTGCTAGTGGGACCTTCCAACATCTGCCACTCGCGGGTCAAGACCTTCGAGGAGGTTCCTCTGGAGATGACCTCCCACAAGGCCCATCATGTAAGCACCTGCTCCATAATAGCAACCACTGTAGTGTCCACTCTAGAGTTATTGGGTTATTGGGTGGATAAGTTTCATGTTTGTCTGTTGATGCTTTACGTCCTACATGTATGTCTACATGCCTGTCTATTGATGCTACTATATGTCTTACATGTATGTATTGTTTCTGTCCTCCTATCCTTAAATGAGCTGCCCAGGGATGCAAAAAGAATTTCAGCACAAACTGGCAAATAAAGTTGTATCGTATCGTATCGTATCGTTATGCATAGGGCTGTTCATCAGACCCCCTGATGACATGACCCAGCTTCTTCATCAATCTCATCTGTCAACATGTAACCAATATGTATTTTAAAGCTGCTGTCAGACCTAGGTGTAAGTCTGCATGTTCTGCGGCCGTATATCTGAACATAACCAGCTATTTGGAATTCCGAACTTCGCCGGCTCTTACACTACTCCCCACCTAGTATTTCCGACGGATATTAAGTAAATGAGAATGCAGAGATTTTGTTCATGTGCATGTTTCAACCACATTCAACCTGTTCAACCACGTAGAGATTCTGTTCATGTGCGTCGGTATCGTTCACACATATGACCGCATAATGTCAGCATGTTAGCATCATATCTGAATCACCCGAAGGGTCGGACCTCCGTTTGACAAAGCTCTGCATATACTGCGGAGGACGTGTCTGAAATCAGCTATTGATTACTGAAATAAGACTATCAAATCCAAAGCAAAGTCTTTTAAAGTTAAGATCATATTTTGTTGAATATAATGGTGGAAATGGTCATTTTGGAATAAAACATTTGCCAAATACCTAAACTTTAACTTTAATATAAAAAGGGAGAATATCCAAAGCACTGAGGTGGAGAGTTCAATTAAAGGGAACAATTAAACTCATTATGTCTGGGCCACTGTTTAAAACAGCAACCCATGCAGGGGCCGTAACTATGACAACCCCATCCTTGACGGTCCTCTTGTGCCTCTTCCTCTGTTAAAGGACAGCAGCCAGACAGACAGTGGGATGGTCCTGGCGTCGGAGGAGTTTGAGAGGATCGAACACAAACACAGAGGAGGCATCTCCAGGAAGTAAGACTGCAGGTTCTACCCTCCAAAACGCCCCACTTCCCCACAGCAAAGTTGCCCCAGGGTTTCGCATGTCTTTATATTTTGGATGTCAAAAAATATTACATTATTTATGGTAGAGTATCAAATCATTTATAATGGTATAAAAATACAATAGTGATGGCAGGATGCTTTGGATGATCCTAATCTGATTTATTGTGTATTAGATTATTCTAATCTGGATTGAGATAGTGTTCTGTTCTGCCACAATGAGTAATGATATTACGTGTGACACCCTGAGGTCAGGTCTGCCCTGCTTCACACCCACCCCGTTAATCCCGCCCCTCTTCCCTCCCCAGTCCTCAGATTGGCAGGAGTACAGAGCGCCTGATTGGTGCGTCGGTTCATGGTTCACGGCCGCCGTTCCTCTCTCAGCTCTCGGGTCAGACGTTCTACAACAACGAGTACGGGCAGCTGTCCGAGGAGGGCATGGGTCTGGACTTCTTCTCCGTCCCCGATGACCTGGTCTCCGAGGGAAGCGGTCCCGCCTCATCCAACCTGTGACACTCCAGCCCCATTGGCGAGTGACAGGTGTCAGTCATCACTGAATCCACGCCCCTGCCCTTTAACTGCCCCACCCTCCCCAAACCACCCAAAAAAGAAAAAGGGAAAAAAAAGTAATCCAAACCTTACCCTCCATTCATTAACCATACTTTCATTTGGACTGTTAACTTCACAGTGTGCCTTACCACGCCTGCCTTAAACCCCTTCCAACCAACTTCCTATACACACACAAATACACATACACACACACACACACACTTCTACACAGTAACAATCTCTCACACAGTGAACTGAGGTCGTTGTGTGCCAAGTTCTCTTTGCAGCCACTGGGTGGCGCCCTTATGTGAAAATCAAACGAAGAAAAAGTAGAAGAATAAGTATTTTATATCATCTACTAGCTACATTTAGCCTTTTCTCAAGAGTATACTTCTGTTGTGTATTTGTAAAAAAATATTAAAAACTGAAAACAAATAATCCTGAATGGGAGAAAATAAAGCAATATATCTTCTTTACCCTGTATGACCATTTGTCTTTTCTAAAAGAAATAAAAGCAGGACAACACAGGAGTAATATTGAAAAAAGACAACCTTCATGTTATGCAATGGATTTTTTGTTATCTAATTCATTGAGCTTGTTGATAGTGAATTAGCATTGCAAACAATTGCTTATTGTGTTGTCCACTCTTTGTTGCTATCTTACGTAATGCCCTCTGAATCTGTTTAGCATCCACTTGTCGGGTCTATGCTACTGGACGTCCTCAGACACAACCAGACGGCACAATAGCGACAGGGAGTGTAGTGTTGTGTGTAAACACACGCCACACTCATCATTTGTTTATGTATATTTTTTTAATCAATGGAAAAGGTAGACAAACCAGAGCTGAGGTCCACATGGCAACAGGTTGTTTTGTCTATCAAGTATGCGTCCTACAATTGTAAATGCCTGCAGGTCGTGGTTCCTTAAAAGGCCAGACAGACAGACGGCGAGTGAGGAAGACAGAGAGTACAAAAGCTGTGCTGTTGGCCAGTCCTGTGCCGTTGCCACGGGGGACAAGAGACACACATAACGCGGTTGCTAGGGTCATCTTGAGGCGGTAGATCTGGGAGCTGGTGAAGTCTCTGAATTTCTGAACGTGAAGATGATGAAACACAATGACTGTTTTACCTCAGATATTTGGAGAACAGCAACAGAAAGCAAAAGTCCGGTCACTATGTGGACAGGGTCAAGCAGCTCGTTGAGAAGCTGTAACGGCACAGACCACGCAGCTGTGAAGTAAAAGCTGAGTATAGATTTGAAACATGCTGGACAGATTACACACATAAACAACCTACATTTTCCAGTAAAAACAACTTCATTAACACAGATCAAGAATCTTAAAAAAACAAACAAAAAAAAAAAAACAGTATTCAGACATGAAACTATTCTTACAAAAATATCACACCAGACAAAGCTTTGGTTCGCAAACTGTAGGACATTCGCCATTTTTTTTGTCATTTTTGTTTTATTTTTCTCAAGTCATTTTTCTGAAGTAACACTTAAACATTGAGATAACAAACTAAAAGGTCTGCATTGGTGGGCAATGCCAAGCCCAGAATGCATTGGGAACCAAGAATCTATCTATTTCATCATACTGCTAGAGTAACAACTAACTTCCTGTTTTTGCAATCAAGTTTGGGGTCCAAACCTCTGACCTTCCAGAAATTACGCACGTATTCAATACGTAACAATGATCTTCATTTGAAAGTATGACCTTGAAGGCACTAATAAAACATTACCTGTTGGATCATTGATTTAAAAAAAAAAATGATTAGTCTGATTCTGTGAGTGAAGGTCACAACAATGAATTTGTAACCGATCCAACAAATAAAAGGTGCAAGTACCTCACTATCATCTTCCCAAACTGGAATGATAGACCAATGATTCAAAATCCCTTTAACAACCTTCTCCAACATTCTACAATATAAATACGAAATTAGGTGAACTGAGTATGGCCACTCAGTGTTCATACTATGGGAATATTTAACGGAAGCAGGATTCCCCAAGTATGACAACAGTATTCTTTTGACATACAAATACATGACCTCCATGACAAGACCATAAAGGGGGCTATGCAACTACAGAGGACTGGCCCCATGGCCATGGTTTAATACAGGTAGTCTCACACTGATCCACAACATGCCAGGCAACTCGAGACACAGAGCACCATCAACATTGAGTAAAAGTCAATTACATCTGAAAAATATCCTTCTTGAAACTCAAGAAAATCCTATACATAGACAATGCTGATTTTCATATTCGAAAATGAACGTAAATTGGGAGGGGGGATTTGGAGGGGTTGGAAAGGGAGTAATTTATCAGTCCACAGTCCTTATGAGCACACAGGATTTAGGTTGTGGTGGGGGCAGATGACTGCTGGCAATAATGACTCTTTGTACTGAGGATGACATCAGCAGGAGTAGGGAGACCGGTTAGGAATGAGTCTGAATTGTATAAATAGGTTGAGCAGATCAGCGCAGGAACTCATGACAGTTTGCCCAGCTGGATCTTCTTCCATGCCTCGGAGGCGGTGAATATACACGAGTCGATGATGCCCGCCACGGTGAACGTCCCGCCGATGATGGCACAAATCTGGAGGGAGGAGGGAGAGGAGATGATGGGGAGGAGAACGCTGTGTGGAACTGACAAACACTTACGAAAAAACATTTATTTGTCTGTCTAAACACAAACGCCTTATTTGGTAAGTGTATACCATTCCAAATGTAATAGGAGGAGTTGGGCCTTTCCATGTGGTTAGATATACAAAATATTTTTCATGAAATTTTCAAAAATTGTGCTATATCATGATATGAATCGTTCTGGGGATATGAGACGACTTTTATCATGACAGGAGATTTTGGTCCTACTGTCCACCCAAACTTGGAACAGACTGCAAGTTCTACATGAAACGAGGAGCAATAATGTGGTCACCCCATGGGACCAGAATTAATTTGGTCAAAGATAATCATGGAACATATGAGGTGGTGGACAACTATGAAATCCATCAGAGATGAAACTATGTCCATAGGCTTAGCGTCAATCATAATTCCAGAGCCGCATTCCCTCTTTCACGTTTGACTCACCAGCTGTACACTGGGCTGCAGCATTGTGACGCATCCGTTTGGTTTTGAAATGTCAGACCATCTTATCCCCACCCACATCTTAACCTAAATTCCAGCAGGGTTGTCCCGAGATGTGTAGCCACGTAACACAAATATGTAAATATCTGCTCTACATCTGGCACAGCATGGCTGATAAAGGCCATGGGATTCTGGGCTCAGTAAAGAATGATTATATTCAGACACGCACACGCTCAACACATTTGAATGTTACTCAAACAGCTACGTCCAAATGCCATTTAATCTTGGTCTATTGTTAGTAAGGAGGCCATCCAGTTAACAATGTTCTAGAACCATCTCAGTGAACAAAGAAACTTGAATAGCGTTCAAAATCTTCCTGGTTCCTCTAAATGACACAAATCCATATGATGTTTCAAGACATCATCAAGACATTCTGTGCTTTTTTTTCCAAAGAGCACAACACTAGCTGACGTGCAGAGGGTTGGTTTCCTCTACATGGATTAGTCCTATTCTAGACTAAAAAGACAAGGTCGATGAAGATGAACTTACCGAAAAAGAGCCTCTTGTCTAGGACTAGGCTTATCCCATGTTAGGCTTATGGGAAATCATCTCAGAATTTAAAGTTTATATAAGACTGAACAAACTTATTATAGTCGATATATCATCAGGGAAGTAGCTCTGCTCATGGTGTGACTCACAAGGCGAGTTAGAAATTAAACAGCTGAGACATCAATGAGGCACCTGACGATGACATTTAATAACCGCTCTATTAAGCTTTTAAGTCAAGCACGTCATGATTGATCTCTGACCAGCACCGCATCATTGCGTCACAGCATTGCGTCCGATGGAAAGTAAGTCACCACCGTCATGAGGTTCAAGTCTATTGATGATTGTGTCAATATGGCAAATAAGTCTGTTTAGGATGGTGTCAGTACTTGAGTTCTATAGCAAGTTGGTCAATGTTAAGATCATGAGGAGGAAAAGTTCTGTGTTAAGTAAGTCATTGTCTGGTACCTCGTTGTGATAAGCAAGTCATTGTCTGGGTCTGGTGATTAGTGGTTCCGTCATGCAGTCCAGGAGTGGGACAAGCCGTGTACAAAAGAGTTCTCTAGAGCACACGGAAACTAATGTTCCAATGTTATATCATCCTTAGAGTCAATTCTATCGAAGTAGTAACATTGAAATATTCATCTTTTTACACCGTTATCAATAAAAAGAATGATTGAACTTTCATGTTCTCCAGCCAACTCCCATCTTCTTAATTGTTAGTGTTTGTTTGTAGTGTGTAATTAATGTCACTGTGAGTATGTCGGTTGTGCGGCACTCACTGTGGTGATGAACCGGTAAAAGGGCTGCCTCCGTTCGGTGTACTTAACGGTGATGGGGCTGAGGTCATAGCGAAACCAGATAGCCGGGATGATCCTTCCTGTGTGGCTGTAGGCTACATATTCCTGAAAGGAGAGGGGAGGCAAAGGGTTAAAGGTCACAGAGAGGATTCACAGGGGTCAGAAGTTAAGAGCACAAGGTGAGATAAGAAGAGTACAACAGAGTTGACAAAGACTAATTATTTGATATGGGGTGACTGATTTGTCATTTTATTACTATTCGCCATAATAATGGCACGCCTACTACAAAACAGCTTTTGGGATGGCCAATGTTTTAAGGAAACAAGAGTGAGGAATATGGTGATTTCAGGAGAAGATACAATTTGTGAGATGACAAAATAACAGGCCAGAGAATTAAGAGAAGGGGACAATCAGGGACTTAAGATGATGTAGGGCTAAGGTTTCTATGCATGAAGGATCTGTAGCATGACCAAGTGATGTACTGTATATTATATACCTTAATAATGAGTCTATGGAAGAGAACAGCTTCTTGTCACTTGGTCTACCCAATGCAAATCAAACACAGCAATAAGAATCTGCCACTTCTTTAACATTTTTTAACTGTTGTCGCTGTTATGGTCATCATCAGCCACTAACATGCTACAATTATTGTTTTTTATCATTGTGAAAATGAAATTGTGAAAATGATTTTCTTGAGAAACGTGATAAATTCTTAAATCCTTATGCGTAACCCTTCGCCTAGAAAATAGATCATCAATGTGAAGCAAGATCATGGAGCCAGTAAGGGCAAATAGGGCAAGACCACACAAACCTCAGCTCTCTTACTCAGACTATTTATCCAAGGATAATAGGAAACTACTCTGTGTGTGTGTGTGTGTGTGTGTGTGTGTGTGTGTGTGTGCCCATCCTTAGTGGGCTCGAGCCACAACATGCCTAAAACTACTACTCAGTCTCACTAACGCAGCGAGTGGCAGAAGAGCAACTGAAACCGTGGACAGAGCGGCGACCGTCCACCGCCAGGGTGAAGTGAAACTCTGATGCTGATGTGAAGCAAAAGGGGCCGCGTCGTCACCATGCCGACTCATAACAGAGTCAAAACACAAAGGATGTTCCTCATCACAAATATCACTACGGTATGCACCTAGCATGGCACAGCCTTGAAAAGCTGCCCTACACTTAGCAGAAATTAGATCAGTGTTCTTCTGAATGGAGGGAGAGAGGAAGAGTGAGAGAAGGGGTACATGTACAAGTTCCCTCCGAGGTAAAAAAAACACTGATAGTGCCATAGACCTGTTTAAATTCCCTGCTGCAACAGTCACACAAGAGGACTTCCCACAATGCATTTGGTTTTGGACATCTCAAAATCCCACAACACATCTAATAAGTGATTTGAACACAATCATGTGAATAACACTGTAAAGCGCACGCTCACGCACGCACGTACACACACACACACACGCACTGTGCCTACACTGAGGGGCCAATCTTCACTACACAATGTTAGCAAATAAAATGTTTGCTTAAAAAGGGTATATTTACATAGTTCCACCTTAGCAAAGGGAGAGCACCTACTGGTCAGTTTAAAGTTCTTCTGAAGTCTCAGATGATGATATGATAATAGTATTTCAAAACCACAAATTTACTGTACATACTTATCAGTCAATTAGCACACAGTATTTTGCGTAAGAAACTGTAATTATTGTTGATCTTAGTTGTGATAAATCCAAATGTCCACTACAGTATACTGTATGTCTTATCTGAAAAGAGAAAGAAAGGTTCAATATTTGGTTGTTAAATGCCCCAGGGTCCTCCACTTTGTTTGTTAACTTAAAGGAGCCATTAACCTGCCGCTGTTGGAGTAGACCCATAAACACACAGAGGCAGTGGAAGCCACTGGTATGGTGACTGTGTGTGTGTGTGTGTGTGTGTGTGTGTGTGTGTGGGTCAATGTGTGTGTGTGGGTCAATGTGTGTGTGGGGGGGACGTGGCTTTGGTCACGTACGCAAACGAACACACTCACATACACGACTGCCCTTTCTGACAGTTGAGCCGGGGGATTGATGACGGTTTGTCAACACTCCCAAAACCACCCCCGACACACACACACACACACACACACACACACAAACACACGCACGCCGAGTCCCACCGTGGGTGGTTAGGTGGAGCCCTGGTGGCTATGGCAACCACTTGGTCAGAGAGACTCTATAGCTTAAGCACACTTTTGTGAGGAAAGGAAGGTCGATTTTTATAGGGGGATATATTTTTCCTTTACGACTCCATTATGTAATGAGATGAACTGGCAGTCAGACGGAGGTAGCTCACCTTGTTGGCTACTGTGTACTGATAGGAGAAGCGCTGCCTCCCCGACAAGTCCTCATACACCGTTGGGACAATCTTCAGAATGTAATCATGGGAGGCGAGGGCTAGAGAAAAACACATCAGAGCAGATGGATTAATGTTCGTTTCTGGAGGTGAATAACCAGTGCTCTGTTCACTGCGTGTGACGGAGCGCACGGTATAGTAAAGGCCTGGACAGAGGCTGGGTGTCATTCGGAGATTGGCCACTATGTGTCTCCACGGTACAGTCATGTCAAAAGGCCTTGTATCCAAACAAACCCACCCCACATACCATGGGCCCCCCACTACTCTTGGGTTTGAAATGTGATACCCCCACACACCCCCACTTTCACATAAACACACGCACATATACACACACACACAGACCACATACCGTTCGATTCTAGGCGGTTTGCCCCCCCTAATGCGTTGAAGGCCCCTTGGACATTTTGTACCTGCGGAAGAGAAAGACAATCCTTTAGAGTTCGGCCTGTTCTCATTACATCACTATTCCCGTAGAGAATGGGATCACGTTTCAACCACATCACAGAGATCAGCGGGAGAGAGGGGGGGCTGGGGTCACCATACCTGCAGCTTTTCACCAAAGGCCAGTTTGTGAATGATATGGGTCATGTCAGGGTTTTGGGGCTGGGCCGTTGCACTGTGTGTGGAGATGTGGAAGTTTCCAGGTACCTGGAGGAAAACAGTCAAAACTAAATCACTGCACAGCACAGCAAATTCTTATCATTTTCCAGTATCTTCTGTAAGTACTCACACTCAAAAAGGGTACATGAGTCAAGTGATGTTTGTGCGCCTTAACTAATAGTAGACCTTCTGTTTGGAAAAAAAAAAAAAAACATTGCTCAATCTAATATAGAAAACTTGTTGGGCTCCTTTTCTTTTTTTTAAGCTAATGTTCCAGAGGTTGTGGCGCAGACAGAAGCTGGTGAACAGTGTAAGCGGGCCCTCACAAAGACGCTTTTGAGTGTTTCTCTTCTAACATCTCTCTCTCTCTCTCTCTCTCTCTCTCTCTCTCTCTCTGAAGCTTCCGACGCCTGATCCACCATTAACAAGTAATTCAATTTCATCCGGGTGGTGCCCACTTTTTCCCTGTGCCGCTCAATAAATCTTTCCTTTTTTTTTTTTTGTAATCTGCCCCAAATGGAGGCAAATGATTTAATTTAATTGGAACATTTTTCCCTACCTCTCTTTCTCCCTGGCTTCTTTTTTTTCTCTCTCCCCCATCTCTCTCCCTTCTACACATTACAGCCGAACAAAGTAAGTGCGATAACACAGTGGGCCATTCAAAGCCATTTCCTTTTTCACAGACGACTCTTTTTGGATTTACGTCACGCCAAATCATTAAGCCACAACATTTCCTCGGAGGGGAGATTGGGTTATGATTACTTTTTTCCTTCCTCTGTTCACTTCTTTTATTCTCCTTCTCCCTAAACCATACTGGCGCTCTGTGGACAGTTGGAAAATGTCAAAGCCCACACTCATTTCCCAAAAGTATACATTTTAACAACTTCTCTTGCACACGTACTGTTCCCATTTAGTTACAAAATGTTCCCAATTTAAACTTGCATGGTCTTTTTTTAAACACTGACTTTATCTGCACTGAGCTCACACACTGCCATATTGCCTTGGGCTTCGCTGAGAGTCACTGTGAGGAAATAAACCAAGATCACCCACGTAAGCCGCCTTCCTCATCCAAGGCCCAATGAGACCCTGCAGTGACCATAAGGAGGTTTAAAGACATCGACTGTGGTCAGGTGGTGGGAGAGAGGCCCTTGGCTACAGGTGGAGGAAAGAGGAATGCTCGACTGGGTACCTTGTTGATGCTGAACTCTCCTTCGAAGCGGCAGCCGTAGCCGTTGTTGAGGGGCACCTTCATGGAGTTCTCGATGTGGCCTACCTCATGGCGGCCCATTTCGTCCTGGATGTCCAGTCCCACCACTGCAGGAAAGGACGAGAGAGAGAGAGAGAGAGAGAGAGAGAGAGAGAGAGAGAGAGAGAGAGAGAGAGAGAGAGAGAGAGAGAGAGAGAGAGATGTTAAAAGCCCGATCATTTAATAATTTATTTCACTGCAGATTGAACAGATATACACACACACAACAAGTTGCAAACAGACCAGAGGGCTCTGGAGGAGGCCAGTATAAACAGAACTGACACAGATGAGGTCAGCACTCGAGAGGATGAGAGAGCAGCGCTCCCAGGGCCTCTACCGGCTAGAGCACGCTCATGTGATACAGGGGATAAATCACATCTGAGTGCCAAAGAGACACACACACACACACACACACACACACACACACACACACACCTCCTGGCCTCTCCTCTCACTCCAGTTTGAATTAAGAACATATGTTCAAAATGATGTTTTTCAACTCATTAATGTGAATTAGGCCATTTTTAAACTGAAACACATTCATGTGGAGGTGGCCTTAGCCACAGGTTCACAAGCAAAAGGGCCTAAACGTGTGTGTGTGTGTGTGTGTGTGTGTGCACTCAGTAATGTGTAGGAGTCAAAAAGACAGGGTGTCAACATTTTTTTTTTTTTTAAAGAAATGTTGAGTGTTGAGTGTTACTTAGTGTTATATTTGCAAATAACTTTTCATCATTGAAGCAATTAGGGAGGAGACATCATCAGTGGAGGCATCATCTACCCAATATGCCTTCATGTCCCTCTCTCAGTGGGCATGGGGTGCCAACTGCCCATTCTGCCACCTCCCAGATCGGATCTCTGGGGCCTCAGACATGCTAGCGGGCATCTATTTCCAGATGGCCTTTCCTAAGGGGCTTACAGGGGCATCTGACGCCTGACCTTTAGAGGCAGTGATGATAGCTTCCAAAACACACCCACCCCCGTGCCATGCCAACTTCCGATGCCAAAGACCTCACCTTCTAAAACGCCTAAAATAACACTCCACTGCTATGTTTATGCAGGGGTACGGTGATGGTGGTTTGCTATTTTAATATGCGGTGGAGGACAGACATTATTTCCACTGCTTCCCTGCGCCTTACTACCATCCCAAGCCCTGCAAGCCCTTCCCCAACAGAAGCTGTAGCAGCCCCACTGTAAAGCGCACTGCGTGTGTGTGTGTGTGTGTGTGTGTGTGTGTGTGTGTGTGTGCATGCACGCGCGTGTGTGTGCGTGTGTGTGTGTGTGTGTGTGTGTGTGTGTGTGTGTGTGTGTGTGTGTGTGTGTGTGGGGTGCACGTAGAGTCTGAGGGGGCTGGAATGGGGCGAGAAGGAAGAATGCAACGGAGGAGAGACGTGCGGGCAAACATCTGGCGCGGTGGGTCTGCCTGTTGAGTCGGCCGGTGGAAAAACACTGGGAGAAGTAGCGGCGCTCAAGGGTAAACGCACAATCTGGCGCGCGTCTGGGCCGCTAACACTTTTAACACGGAGCTGCCAGAACATGGGGCTGGTGCGCCGAGGGGTGGGGGTGGGTGGAGGGGGGGGGGCGGGTGGTGCAGGTGCCATGGGGGCCGTTGTGCCTGAGTGCGAAAAGAACTGAGAGAGGCCTGAGTGGAGGTCCACAGGGATTACAGGGGAGAGCAGAAGACTGCTGTGTCTGCTGTGTGGCCGACGAGAGGGCATCAGCTAACAGGCCACTGAGACATCAGTCCATCAACTAGTTCAATTAACAGAGCTATTATTAGCCATGTTACTTTTTCTGATTGCAAACAGTTACATCATGGTACAGCTTACATGACTATTTATAATTTAGTTCCTGGAAAAAAACAGCCAGCAACCCTGATTTGCAGGTCCACCAACAATCTTAAAGATTCGCCAGAGCAAATGAAACCATAATGACAATAACACAGAACATAGCATAATACTACAAAACAAATCTAGCCATCACAAACAGCTTAAGAGTAAACAATAACTGGTAACACTTTATAATAACTACACACAATTCATCATTCATTAAGCCTTTGTTACTTATTAGTTAATGGTTTGTTCATCATTAGTAATTTCTTGTTCATACATAATTTATCATCAGTAAAGCGTTTGTTCACACAATTATAAATGGTTTGTTCATAGTAAATAAGCCTATCCAATATATATATATGTTTGTAAGTACATGATTTATACTTAAGTAATGAAACAACCACTTGTAATGAAATCATTTTCTTATTATAAACCAGTTTTGAACCAACTATTACAAAATGCTTTGTTCATCATTTGTAAAGCATTGTTCCTATGTTAATTCTCATAAATAAAGTATTTGTACACAGTTATAAATGGTTTGCTCATAGTAAATATGTTTATTTTTTTTTATACTTAATAAATTATGCAATAATATTTTGTTGATGAAGTAATATTTCTAGTATTTAACAGTTGTTACATACACATGCACTAATGATTAGTTAGGGTGAGGATACATATTTTATAAACCACTTCCTAATACTATAATTCATGATTAACTCAGGAGTTACAAGTGGTTAGTTAATGATATTTTGTGAGCTTATCTAAAGTGAGGACTTTCTATGCCTTGCAACACATTTTCAAATGAGTTGTAAAGATTAATTACTTTATTAAATTACTTTATTAAAGTGTTACCCAATAACTAATAAAACAGATCCCGCCGATCACAAGAGTAAACAATAACTGATGCAACAGATCCAGCTAATCAAAAGAGAAAACAATAACTAATACAACAGATCCAGCCAATCAAAAGAGAAAACAATAACTAATACAACAGATCCAGCCAATCAAGAGAGTGGTGAATAGCAGAACGAGGCGTAATGGCAGAGGGAATACCCTTTTGGAAAGGACCTGAAACTCAAGCGCGGCCAGACCGCAGTGACCAATCCAAATCACTTCTCCTGATTACACAGCTCATGATCTTGCAGCGTCATCCCCCTGAAGCAAGGTGAGGCCTTATCTTTTGTTCACATGGGTCAATACGTAATCAATGTGGAGACCTGTTGCTATAGTTGCCAACAGCTGACGGAGCCGTTGAGAAAGGCCTGTGACACAACCACGAGCACATATCAGCTGGCACTAGTGATTTTAGCTTTAGCGTCATGTGCGCTGTGAGTAGATTGCCCTAGTCAGTCGAGCCGTTTAGTCACAGGGAAGGGTCTTGGGAAATGCTACGTAGTGAGCTACAAGCTACGGATAATGATGTGTATGGGCACTACGGAGTTACAAAAACACACTCATGAGTCAACTGGGCCATCTCCATATAGCCTACATGGTTTACCTCTTGGGTAAAATTGAGGAATAACATTTGTATGTATGTAAGAGGGAGAAATAGTGTGTGTGTGTGTGTGTGTGTGTGTGTGTGTGTGTGTGTGCGAGCTAACGTGTGCTTCCTCTATGTGAAGTCATTACCATACTTATAACCCGTATTTCATGACTCTGACTCACTCTAGCTAGAAAAGTCAAAGCCAAAGACGCCAACTGAGCTCATCCATTCCTCTTTTTCCCTTTTTTTCTCCCTCAACGAGCACACAAAATCCTTCCATTTTTGGTACAGCCCAAAAGGAGTTCCTTTTTTTTCCTTCCCCTCTCCTTCCCTCCACCTCCTCCTCCTCCTCCTCCTCCCCCTCCTCCTCCTCCTCCTCCTCCTCCTCGCTTTCATTGGTGTTGATTGTTTGTTTTTTTTCCTTCTTCTTCTCCTCGTTCTCCCTCATTTGCTGCTGAGAGTGTGTCACAAGGCATACTTTCAGAACAGTGTCATGAGGGGGAGGAGCGGCCCCATTACGCTCACCACTTTCTTAGCCAAATTTCTCTGCTCTGCTTCCTTATTTTTATTTTCTGACATCACGGTGGATGCTGTAAGGTGTGTTGAGAAAGTGCGGATGGGATGTTGCTCAGGTTACAGGAAGAGAGGATGTGAGGTTGCCGATCGACAGGTGAATCACAGTACATCAGGGGGTTAATGACGGATCAGAATGTTCGGATTTCGGAAAGTTAACTGCGTCAGTGCTGGTTTTATTTGATTTTCCTGATTCAAATGTTTCCATGAGAGCTCGTGTAATATTTGTAAGAGACACATGAGGTGACTTTGGGGCGCTAGGTCAGGTCACCACCGCCCCCGTCAGTGCCTGTATTGTTGGGGCTGGACAACAACTTCAGGGCTGACCAACGGCGACTGACTGCCCTTTATTATTTATCGCATTAATCAGATCAACACTAGGGTACGAAGAGGAATAAATAACCAAACATCAGGATGCCCTCTGCAAGAGAGAGAGAGGCGTTGGTCAGGGATACAATGTTTGTCAGTGGACATTACAGGGCCATGACCATACCATGACAACAGAGATGACTACGGAACAAAGTCAAACAAAAATGGTGACAGCTCAACATAGTGGCAGGCCTCAAAGCAAACATGGTGTTTATCCTTTTATTTCCTGAGTCAATCTAGGTCAAAGTGCTCACTGGAGCCATAAAACACGGTGGCTGACTTGTCGAAAAACAAGCCATGACAGGGAAAACAAGACAGGGGAAGGGCGTGGGAAGAGAGGGTGGGGTTGGGAAGAGAGGGTGGGGTTGGGTTCCTAGAGCACGGAAAAGAAGCATTAAGAGATAGGTTTGTATATGTATGTAATAAATACTCACAATCACAGTGCAAGTTTGGCAAACTGATGTTTACACTCACATCAATCTTCCCCCCACTGTCTTTATCGGGGTCATCCACATACAATTCATTTACTCTGCAAACACAACACAAGGTATACTGGGGTTACTGGACGGGGAAGCCATTATGGTGATGGCCTATGATCATGTAACAAACTCAAAGAGAAAAAGAGATATCTGAATATGACGTGTTTGTCACGTTTAATCTTTTCGGACATTTAAAAGGTTACAGTGGCTTACATAGTTCACATTCTGCACAAAAGCTGGAACGCCTCATGTGACAGCAGGTTCTCTATTACCTTTCTACACAGTCTCTAAAATTAGTGAGGAATAAAAAAAGGCAATGGGGTTTGTAATGCGCTGACTGAGGCAGTTACACCTAAAATGACAAAAAGTGCATCTTTCCTCTGCTCCTTTTCAGAGACACTTTCATTTCCTTCCTCATGTCACTGCGGAAAAGACATACTGACACATCACCAGGCTTGACATCCCGTAACTACTGGTTGCGACACTGTGTGCGCGACCACAAAAACAGCCCAGTCAATGCTAAACAAAAAGAAGGCCGTCCGCGTCTGTCATAAACCACAAGGACACCCGGGGCGACCAAAGGAACACCCTGCAGGGACTACCTGAGTTTCACATGTGATGGTGGGAGAGAGGGTGGTGGGAGGACAGAGAGACAGACAGAGAGACAGACAGACAGACAGACAGACAGACAGACAGACAGACAGACAGACAGACAGACAGACAGACAGACAGACAGACAGACAGACAGACAGAGAGAGAGAGAAAGGGAGGGAGAGAGAGAGGGAGGAAGAGAGAGAGGGAGGAAGAGAGAGAGGGAGAGAGAGACAGAGAGAGAGAGAAAGGGAGGGAGGGAGGTCCACTGGGTGCCATATTGTGGGGAGGTATCGCAGCAGCCGAGTTTCCACCCAGCTTTTCAATGTGGATTTTGACCATTTCAATAGGAAATCCTGTGTGGAAGCATGTCCAGTTTGCATAACATCCAAGTCAGATAAGAAATTGATTCGCTAGAAGGGGGTGGATGATTAACCTTTGAATTACATAAGATATAATGTGCCTAATTGATTGAATTCTTTTCACATTTTCGGTAACACTTTTTTTAGGGAACACATGACATTAATACATAACTAATATGTGTATTAGTGCTCAAAAAGGTCTGTATTAAGCACCATTGCACATTCATTTATTAGGTCTTTATTCAACAATTTCTTCTTCTTAATCAATCATTTGGTCATTTATTCTTGGTAAATCCTTAATAAGCAACCAGTTGATTTTGATCTAAGGTTACTGGTATATGGTATGGATCAAAATAGGGTTTATAGATTCCTAGTTCACTGTCTGAATATGTGACTTCTAATGACAGAATAATAATATATTAAGACGATGTATTAGAAGGCTATACATATACATACTACATATTAATAACCTTAGATTAAGACCAACTGGCTGCTTATTCAGGATTTACCAAGAATAATTCACCTATTGAGTAAGAATAAGAACTTGTTGAACAAAAACCTAATAAATGTGTAATGACATACAAATATTAGTTATGTGTAAATGGCTCACGTGTTCGCAAAAATACCATAAATTCTCCTGATGCAATTCCCATTAACCCATTTTAATCCCACAGTTGTTCACAACTCTTCACTTGATTGGGAGTTTGTAAACTTTTCATTTGCATAACACAGAAGATTTTTTGGTTGAATTTTCATGAACACGCATAAAGCATGCAAGTGGAGTATGGACACCCAGGTTGTGTGGTGTGGTGTGTTGTGGCGTGGCGTAGTCACAGCTGGACGTGCTAGATGTGTTTTCCTTTCTGCACAGTGTGAGGTCATGTGACTACTCATTACAGTAATATGGGGAGGGAAGGAGGAACATTCCCCCACATACATCATTTTCATTTATGGCAACAATGAAACTCTGCATGCATGCGTGTGTGCGTGTGTGTGTGTGTGTGTGTGTGTGTACGTATGACAGAGAGAAAGAGAGGGAGATAATGAATGTAAAGTCATCATCAGTAACACATGTCACACATAACACGTTCCTGTAAAAAATGACTGGCCTAATCAGTTCCCAAACACGACAATGACGTGCGCTCAGCAAATGTACGTTTTCTAAATACGAGGTCACGACTACAAATACAACCATAAAATAACCTCACATAAATATCATTAAGTAATCTCTGGCAGAGTTTGTGTTGTGTGAATTGCGGTTGAACAGGAAAATGGTGCATGTGTGGGTGTTTCCCCTCAATAGCATGAAAAGTGTCATACGTACATTTCTGTGGCTATGAATCCAGTCAGCTCCGAGAGGAAGAGGAAGAGCATGAAGACACAGCAGCATATTGAGACTGGGGGCAAGAGAACACAGGGGCACACATCGGAGTAACGCATCTGAACTCATCACACACACACACGAGTTCTCACAGAAGGGACATAAATGTTTCCACTGGTGAAATACAGCTTTCAGCACTCACAGGTACAGAACACCTTGCCCGCCCCCCCCCCATAAACTATCAGACACACAGAAGCTGGTCTTGAGCTCTACCTGTCTGAGCACATGCCGTGTGAACTAGGGTTGCACAACATGTTTTTCTCCTCTTTGTTTTGAGGTAAGGTTACTAATTAGCCATTAAGACAAAGATAAACAACTTTGGTCATACAGCCAAAGGTCCTATCCTTATCTTGTTTACTGTACTAATACAATATGCTTGTAAAACAAATAATCAATAAACCAAGTATAATTACATACAGTGACAAAAATCTCTTTTTCACACACACACACACACACACACAAACACACACACACACACACACACACACACACACACACACACACAGTAAGTTTAAGTTTGTTTTCACATTGGAATAGTGAACTATAGTATCCATTTCTCAACTATTTGCATTCAACAATGCAGCTTGATGAAAACATGTATATTTATGAAAAACATGTTTCCATCAAGCTGCATTGTTGAATGCAAATAGTTGAGGAATGGTTACTATATATTACAGTTTTGTTTTGGTTTAACTTTGGTAGCTTAAGGGGAACTTAAGTAACTTTTCCACACTTCACATTCAGTAATTGCACAAGCACATCTGGGAAGTAAAAATAGATTTAAGGCCATCATATTATGACACGACATCTCCGCAGTGCATATCAAGGAGCTTTCACAGCCTGGCGTGTTACCACTGGTGATCATGTGACCCTGTGACTCATCAGCCCACAGCGCCCAGCAGGTGAACTCCGTATTTACATGGAGACAGTGTCTCCAGACACGCCCCTGGTGCCCGCCAGGGGTCACATGACTCCGTGGCCATCGCGGCGAGCCTGCGGGTTAGTCGTTCCAGTTTGCACACGGTAATGTTTAGCTACAGCACAAACAATGGGGAGTGTCGCCATGACACATAGGTCGCCAATTCTGGGTCAGTGCAGGATACAGTAATCAACACACTCAACTCTTCCATAGCTGACATAGTGATACCCTGAAAGACTTGGGAACTGTTGAGAAACCCAAATCTTGGTATTAACAGTGTTCTTAACTCTTAGCTAAGAGTTCTTTAAAAAAATAAAAACTCCATTACTCCCATATTACTCTATTACTCCATATTCCCATATTATGTGTGGTCAGCAGTTTACAGTACATGTCACAGGGGAACCCCAGTTTTCCTCCTCATACAGAAAATCATACCCTTTCAGTTTGTGTATATTCCTAGGTATGTATACATACATCTAAGGGAAGAAAAAGATTGTATTTGCTGTAAACAATTTACCCACCATGTGCTGGGAAAGGATGAGTTGGATCACCGCCTCCATCGACATAGTGTGTGAGAGTGTGTGGGTGTGTGTGTTTGTAATCATTCTGGCAGCCATGACTAATGATGAGACAGGCAGGTATTCCACCTGAGGCCAAAGTAACAATAGCTGAGAGGTGCCTCCCATGCGTGATCTCACACACAAACACACACACACAAACACGCACACAGCGTGTGCACAGTCATGGAGATGAAGCAACAGGTCCTTAATCAATACCAGCCTCCCAGGAAGAGGAGGTCAGACCCCATGCATTGATCGGCTGTGAATAATCAATAGCCACAGCGCTAACGCAGCGCCGAGGTTAGTCAAATAATGGGACACCACACCATGCCAGGGTGCAGAGTCATCAGGAGCCATGCAGAGGCCTGATGGTTATTACTACTGATGTGTATTGACTGGTGCTGTGATTCTACACCCCACCATCATCATCAATATCCACCTGATAGACAGATAAACAAACACTTTTCTCACTCTCTCTCCTCACATTAACACATTCTAATAAACATTCAAACACGTTTCACATACATACAATACCCAATCTCGCTCACAGACTAAAAAAAAAAATCTCTCTCTCTCTCTCTCTCTCTCTCTCTCCACCCAGGTTTCTGTAAAGAACAAAACAGTTTTTGACAGCCACACTTACTGAAGGCTCCAGTGTAGGTAGGCTGGGTCAGGTCTTTAGGCACCTTCCTGTAGATATCAAACCTGCAGTCACAGCAAAGACAGAGAGAAAAAAAGAGAGAGAGAGAGAGAGGAAAAGAGAGAGAGAGAGAGAGAAAGAGAAAAAGAAGGGGAAGAGTGGTGAATGAGAGCGGAAGAAGAAAAAGAAAGAAGAAAGTAAACACAGCAGCATTCCTCACTGAAGGGCACGTGTGAAAGCACAGAGTGTTCTCAGCGCAGCATGTGTGCGTACGTGTGTGTGTGTGTGTGTGTGTGTGTGTGTGTGTGTGTGTGTGTGTGTGTGTGTGTGTGTGTGTGTGTGTATGCATTGTGTGTATGTGTGCATGTGTGTGTGTATGCAGTGTGTGTGTGTCGTGGAGATGGGGGGTGGGGGCAGATGGAGCTTGGGTGGGTTGGGGGGGGGGGGGGGGGTTTGAGCATTACGGCGGCGTGAAGGAATGTTATCTATGGCAGGCGGCCACGGTCCACCAGCGCCGGCACAGCTGAGACCCGGAGGGGCTGGGGCCCACCGTCAGGCTCCACCGTTACACCTCTTCCTCCTGACCGCGGAAGGAAGGGCCAGCCACTGACCAAACACACACACGCACACACACACACACATACGCCGCAACACATGCGCCTACACACCACAAACTCTCACTCACTCGTCCACACACATACACAAATGTGTCCAGACCAAACATAAACACAAACCACCACACACACACACACACACACACACACACACACACACACACACACACACACCACAAACTAACACATCACTGCCATTTGCCAATAAACACACACAACATACAACACACACACACACACACACCTATCTAGACCAGTGAAGAAGGTCACCGGTGTATACCAAGCGGATGCAAACTCTCCAGGCATCTTATCAGGAGTCAGGAGGCGGAAGCTCCGTTGAGGAAAGCGAACAATGACAGCTGCCTCGGCTTTCTAGGGCCACTAGAAGTGCTTAGCTCCAGGGCAAGGCCCCGGCCTGAGCTCTATAATAACAGAAAAAAAAAGAAACCCCAAGAACATCCTCTCTGCTGCTCTGCACTGAAACAATCAGTGGGGGTTTTAGGGATTCTGGTGTTAGCGGCGTTAGCATTGTAGCGAGGTCAACTCGTCAAACGGACAGAGTGGTCAGTGGGGAGGGAGTTACACAGATGCTTGAAGGTACTGAGCCAAGGTACTGAGATCACTCTGATCCAACTAATCCTGAGTTTGGGCTAAAATGAGGAAGAGGGGGAGAGAAAGAGAGAGAGAGAGAGAAAGAGATAAAGAGAAAGAGAGAAAGAGAGAGAGAGAGGGGGCGCGTTCCAGTATTGCCTTTTTCGGCCCTGAGAAGCGCTCCCGAGGCTTCCTAAGGCACTGAAACTATTCTGGCTCTGAAGCTAACAAACTCCCCTCTCTCCCTCTCTCTCTCTCTCTCTCCAGGCCTTTTTCGGCATTGAAATCCTTTCTGCCTCACTCCCTCTCAGCCCCGCTCCCTTTCTTTCTTTTTCCCTCTCTCCCTCCCCTTTCTTTCCCCAATCTCCCTTCAATCTCTTCCTCTCCTTCCACCCCTCTCTCTATCCCTTCTTTCCCTATATCTCTCTCTCTCTCTGCCATTCTTCCTCAGCCCGGCCCTCTCTCCTCCCTAATCACTGGCATCTGTCCTTGCAGTAAAATATTTCTTCCACTGGCGGCTGCAAGTGCAGTCATCCCAGCTGAGCTGACGCAAACCTGAGAGAGGGAGGCAGTGGAGGTGGAGGCCACGATGATGGAAGAGGGAGTAATGGAGGAAATGTGGAGGTGGAGGCGGCCAGGCTGGGCGGAGGGGGGTCTCACCACCACCCCCCGATTTAAGTCTACAATTCATGGGGATACACATTAATGGTGGTCCTCCACTTATGAAAACACAGGATTGGTAGCACAAACCTCTCTGTTAAAAGCAAATACAGGAGGAATGACCTTTTCTTGCCTCAAAGCATGTTTTAGTAATCACTTGTTACAACTGTGCTTATGTCTTTGAAGTATTCTATTATTTGAATGTCAAGGCTGAAGTCGAATTACAACTTTGTTCTTATTCATGAACTGACGAATATCACAGTAATAAATGTTGCAATAAGACTAAAAAAAAAAAATGTTGTACTTTTTCATGTGTCAGAAGAGGCGGAGGGCCTCCATTGAGGAAGGGTGGAGCAGCTTTGCTTGTAGAGACACTGCATACAAACACAGATGCAGGGCATTAAGCCACCACCTGAGATGCTGAAAACAGCCACGCTGATGTTCTGAAGGCCATGTTTAGGTTCCGTTTTAGTCTCTGTTGGTAAGCAATGAAAATGCTAGCAAAAGTGGTTTAAAAGTGTGGTGTTCTAGTGCTTGTAAAGAAATATGGGGAAAAAGGGGAAACAATTAAAATGCTCCAGCTGAACAGTTGTTCAACATTCTATGGCTTAAAGGTGCTGCCAGTGTTTTTCCATTTTGAAATAATATAAAATAATTGTAGACATATACCACATGTGAATGTGAGGACAGGTGAGAACTGGACTGGACAAGAAAACAAATGGTCTGAAACACAAAAAATATCAACAGGCAGGAATTCCACAAATCGAAATAATTTCCTCCAGCTACTAATTCATTCCTCCTATGAAACTTACACGCCCCCCTCACCCACCTCCCTCACCCCTCCACCAATCTAGTGTTGTTATCCTGACTCCATCTAAGAGTGGTGATAACATCCCTGACCAAACAGTACACGGTGTTTAAGAAGTCTCTTAATACATCAGCTGAGTGAGCACACAGCGTTCCAGTGCCTTTGAGGAGTCCCAGGCAGCCCCATGACTGTGGAGTGGTTACAGTGCAAACACGTCGGCAGGGATATGGATTAACTCATTTCCTGTCTTGCACCATCTATTCTGACAGGGTCGGGCTGTTTCTACTCGTCTCTCTACAGAGCTGAGCTAACAGTAAGGAGGACATGGTGTTCCTTAAACCTGTGAGCAAGACACAAGGCCTTGGTCTAAAAAGGACAGCCTGCTCATCTCTGCTCCATTCACACACAAACACACAATGACGGGATCTTATTTGCATTTACTGGAGAGGGGCGATAACCTTTCCGATTGTTGATATTAAATTGGAAACACTGAAACAAATTTCAGTATTTTCCAACTGACCGGGTCTCTAATGATGCGTGAAGGGCACCCCGCATGGAAACACTTTGCCCATTTTAAGGCTAAAGGCGTGGAAATGGAAAAGGGCCTCGGAACATCACAATAACTGGAGAGGAAAACTGGCGGACCTCCCTTTACATGGATTTAGAAGCATGGGCATGCTTTATGACTTGGAGTCCCTGGATCAGCAAATCATAAGGCAATGTGCATCATCTCACACACACACACACACACACACACACACACACACACACACACACCTGATTTCCATGGCTCTTAAGTTTCCATGAGCTCTCCCTGCCAGCTGACCTTTTTGGTAGTGGAAACAAGCGACGGCAAAGTTTTTGGATGCTTAGTTCCTCCATTACTAAACTATTACTTACTAAGCCATCATGTAATTGGTTTCTTGGGAACTACAGCTTGTGTTCCCTTCCTTCATCCCACACTCTATGATAGTAGTGCCCTGTGAAAGGCCATAGATATAACACTGATGCAGTACAATCCTACACAAATAAAATAGACGCAAATTATACGTTTGTCAAACAAAAATGTTACATCGGCACATTAAAAGCATGAATAAGGTCACTATGATATGTTTGTCTTTTCTTCTGCTTTTTATGGAGGTGTGGCCATTCAAATTTCCAATGTCACAAGAGATAACTCCAACTGACATGATAAAATGGACTATCATTTTTTAAGTGATGTTTGACAGCTGTAAATTAATCGAAATGGGTATGCAAATCTCTCCTGCTAGCCATATTGTACACATAGTCCCAGTTGGCTTGAAACCTACTGTTACTGTTATTCATTACGGTTATGTAAACCTGCACACATGAGACTTTATAAAAAGCCATTTGTCTGACACACTCATTCTTACCACATTCATTCCTAACACTTCATAATTCTACACTTTCAGCAACACTTAACTTCTCTCACTGGTTTGAGGAAGTGTGAATTTGAGCATTGCCATCTTCAGTGATTTCAAGTCTAAAAGATAATTTTTAACTCCAGTGAGTTTTCAGAAACTTTTCAGTGTACATTTCAGTTCATAGTTCTCATCTCGGCCCAGGGATGTTGGGCATTCCTATCTGTTTGATTCTGAGAAAGTCCTTAAATAGGTTTCGTACAATACATTTAGCTTTGCCATGTGGTTTTTGATGACACTGGAAAGGTCATCTTGCCAGAGCTTCATAAATGTACACTACCAGTCAAAAGTTTGGAGACTTCTCCACTCCATTATAGAGAGAATACCAGCTGAGATCAGTTGCATTGTTTTTTAATCAGGGCAGCAGTTTTCAGATTACATTATGTGCTTACATAATTGCAAAAGGGTTCTCCCATATTTTTTTCAGTTAGCCTTTTAAAAATTATATCAGATTAGTAAACAGAATGTGCCTTTGCAACATGGGATGAATGATTGCTGATAATGGGCAATGTAGATATTGCATTAACGATCAGCCATTTCTTTCAGTGGAGAACCCTTTAGCAATTATGTAAGCACATAATGTAATTGGAAAACTGCTGCCCTGATTAAAAAAAAATGATCTCAACTGGTATTCGGTCTATAATGGAATGGAATGGACTTTTCTAAGTGTCTCCAAACTTTTGACTAGTAGAGCATGTATATAACCTGTTGAGATTCTAGTTAAAAATCAAAGGCTAACCCTAAACACATTATTTGGTGTAATTATTTTTCATTTAAGTTTTGCATCCATCTCTCTCAAGTGCTGTATGGGCCAATTTTACAGTGAGTATCACTATTAGTGTGAGTGTTCTACAACCCAAATTCTGAAAAAGTGTACAAAGTGCTTTGTAAAATGTGAATAAAATAAGAATACTATGATTTACAAATCATGTCAAACCTATATTTAACGGAGGATAGTTCAAAGACAACATATGAATTGTTGAAGGAAAGAAATGTTATTGTTTTTTGGAAAAAAATATGTTTTCATTTTTTTTAATTTAATGTCAGCAACACATCTCAAAAAAGTTGGGACAGGGGCATTTTTACCACTGTGTTGCTTCACCTCTTCATTTAACAACATTCTGCAAATGTTTAGGAACTGAGGAGACCAGCTACTAGAGTTTGAATGAAAGAATGAAATGTGGTCACATTCCTGCCTGATTCCCTTCCTCTATGAAGAAATACTGTTCAACTAGGCCTACTTCAAATATTCAGGACCGTAGCCTACTTGCGTTTACCTCTAAAATTATGTCTAACATGACCTGTCAAATAAACATTGTCTATGTTCATGGCAATGACTGACATACGAATAAAGTCTATCAAAATAAAGGTCTGATGTAAGATCTCATAAAGTAGCACTTTAAATGGGCATTTTTTTATTAATCTATTTTTTACCCAAAAAACCCACCCAGAACGGTTCTACAACCCATTTTTCCAGTCCCGATCCACCAGTGAAGAAACACTGATGTAGACCTTACAATAAACACAGAGAACACAGTATGTGATCTGTTCTGGGAGATTCTGGAAGTTCTTTCAGTCCAGAAGCCAAACTAGAGGCTTTTCCCAATTCGGAAACCTAGGAACAAGCAAGACAGCACAAAAGCAACAACACAAAACACACTCCATTTTTTGTTAAATAGTATCAGTCCTTTATGAGTGAACCATGTTTGCGAAACCGTGTGCAACAGGATCCTGACTTCCTGCTGACCAGTAACTTGATACACTGATAACAGCTTTGAACAAACCGTGAACCGTGTTCCTTATTTGAATGACGGGTGTGCCCTGTCGACATTAAAAAAAACTGGACTGTATCATATGATCGCATCTTGATTAAAAAAAAAAAATTTTGAAAGTCTAACAAGACAAGTCAAGAGAATGATGGTGTTAATGACAACAAGGACATTGAGGTGAATGATGACGAATGATGATGAAAAAGCAGAAGAAGACATACTCGTACGTAGACTGAAAGTGAGTAGGCCAATATGAGGTCACTGTCCAGACTCCAGAGAGACCATCACCATCTTCCAGTTTACCCACCAGGTCAAACACTCCCAAAGCCAGTGACTAAGTACCATGCAAATGGATGTTTTTGATGTTTTGAAAAAAGGAAGCCAAATCTGTCAAAACTTGAAACAATCCACTGAAACTATGGTGCAATGATTCATTAGCATACAAATGTAGGTTAAATGTGCCTGGAAAGAAAAACTAGCCTGATAATAATGCATTCCAGTAAAGTTGGGATGGGGAAGGAAGTAAGCTATTAAGAGACCATAGTCAAATTAACTGATAAGTGGTTAATTAAGCTTGGAAAATACAGGGGGAGGGGGCAACTTCTCTGCTGTGTTGTTCTATGAGCCTGCCATAATGCATAACATTGTGTTGTCATGATGACAGTCATTCATATTTCAGATATAGCTTTAAATACACTAAATATATTTCTTACTGCTTTTCATGTGATGCATAATGTGGTGGGCGTGTAAATATGTAGGCATACACTAGGCCAGTTTAATTAATTTGTAACTAATCACTACACAGATCATTGATGAAGAAATCAGCTAGCTAGAATTGGCTAAATGTCTGAATCCAAACCGATTCCAGTTGACGGCACCGATACATGTAGTTTGAGAGTATGTGATACGCGTGTTGCATTGTACTTGTTTGCAGACATGTTGCACTGTCTGAATTTATCCTCTGATTATAGCCTATCGTCTACAATGTATCTGGTGGTGGCTGGATAGCCTAGCCAACTGTTATCAGAGTGGGGAAACAGTTCAGTTAACCCATGCAACAAATGGATGCTAACCTGTGACAAATGCGCCGATTTCGCATTTCTCTTAATAAATTCTACTCACCTTCTCACATCGAAAGTCATGGCGGCGTTAGTACTTTGTGAAACAAAGTATTCAGATATTATACTGTTTAACGGGTGGAGTGTGGTGCAATTCCAAACTCTTGCTTCAATCCTGCCGGCTGGGAGAGTACCGGGGATGACGTAGGCTTAGTACGCTTTGCAAAACCTGATTGGCTGAACGGGAAGATCCTGTATGATTCTGTTTCCGTTTAGCCCAGAATGGTCCGCTCAATCTTTGAACTGCGCTCAGCGCATACTGTGATCAAGGGGCAAAGCTGTATTTCCTAACATTCCAAAATGTTCAACAGTGATCAAGACTCATTAAGTTATTAACATTAACCAGCAAAGTGTTAATTATAATGGTTTAGGCTGTGGAAATGTCTGTCTTTTGTTATTTTAGAGCTCAGTAAAACCTACAGAAAACACAGGACAATTAGGCTACTGTAGCCTATAGGCTATATTCATGGGTTTCATCAAGTCCCTTGCCACAGGTGTATTCAATCAAGCACCTAGTTTATGAATGCAGACTGCATGGTGCCTGATTAATACACCTGTGGCAAGGGACCTGATAAAACCCATGACTAGACTGTCTTACACAGCTTTAATCAACACTGCATTTTACATTTTTCCAATCTGTCTGTAGGCTAACATTGCCATTTGGCCCCAGGCTTGAATGAAACACGATGAATGGTAGACACATTATGATTTAGGCTAGATCAGGGGTTGGCAACCTTTTATGTTAAAAGGGCCATTTTTTTGACCCAGAAATAAAAATAAATCTGTCTGGGGCCGCAAATATATTGGAAACATTTTAAAGAAATCAGTTTAAACCTCTCTATCTTTATTAGACTCAGGCATGGCATACTCGCCATACTCTGTATGCTGTATTGTACAGTATAATATTTTCACAAACTGTTAATGTGTTGGGACAGCTTGAAGCTTATCGACTACATGAAATTGTTAGAAATATTTTATAACTTCCGTTTTTAGAGAAAGCCATGGAGACACTAGAGAGGAACTAAAGGGCCACAGGTTGCCTACCCCTGGGCTAGATCTAACTCAGACTCTACTTTTATAATATCCGAAAGTTGTGTGCCCAGGTAAGCGATTGTGCCAAATAAAAAAAAATACACGAGAACTGCATGCCTCTGCGTTTAACATTGTGACAGCTTTTTTATCAGGTGCCATTTAGACCTATGAGTGTCGGCAGGTGTGTTTCCCCATGTCATTTGTTGTAGGGCCATTGCTGCTGTGTCAATGCACAGTCAATATTGTGAGAAAGGAATGCTGTTGTATACAGTAAAAGCAGCATGGCATTTCCATATTTTCACTTCCCCTTTATGACTTGTAATGAAACAACTGACAACCACTGTGACTGACGAGACATATCGTTTACCGTTATATATTTGAGTCATTCTTTTCTTTTTCAAGGGCTTGCATTGCAAAACGGCATCAGTTTTACCAGAATGATGCAAGAAGTAATGAGATGGGACTAGAGGAAAACAAAACATAAGTGCATAAAGTGGGATATTATAACTTTTTACTGATATACATTTGCACACAACATGGTTACGTTTGTCAGTAATTTTGAAAATAAATTTAATCTTACCCAACTTGAAAAGCATAATGCAATGTCATGGGATATGATTTATTCTTATAATCATAATACCTTATTAACGTTGAGCCAGAATAATTGTATTAACAGAATGACCTATTAATCTTTTCAGACATCTTTTCATTCAAACAAAGTAAAATAAGTCTTTTCTCAAGGCATTAGCCTACACTGATCTTGTGTGGTACAGTTAATAAAGGCCAGTTATGTTTTTGTTTATTTGTTTGTTTGTTTGCTTATGGCAAAACAGTGGGATAAGTCATTGACACATTGTATAAGTATTTTCAGGAACTATGACACCCATACACACAGACACACAGACACACACACACACACACACACATCTGTCCAACATTCCTTTCATCTCTGGAGTATGTCTCAATGTTGACTTATCACAGTGTGGCAGCAAAATATATTACCCTGGTGGGTGATATCCCTCTATCACTTCTTTCTTTCTTTCTTTCTTTCTTTCTTTCTGTCTTTCTCACTCTGATGTTTCTAGGCCAATCTACATCTGTCATTTTGTCATCTTTTTTTTTATATCGTGGCTCTAGTTCTTTCAAGTTGTGTTGTTGAAATGACAGCCGAGATGGTCAGCAGAGTCCTACAGCTCTATGGCGAGCCCCAGCAGTGTGGAGGTGATGTCATGACCTATATATGCATTCCGCTTCTTTTTCAATGGGGGGCACTAAAATACATTCTCAGGTTCCACAGCAAACTGCAATGAGAAGTTTCTGGAGAAGAATATCAAGTTGTGCACAATTAGTGATCATGTATTTTGCATGATAATGTATTTCAGTAGTAAATATAACACCAAGGTAAGGGATCTGATAGGTGAAGAAGGTCAACAACACGAAAAAAACTGAATAATTTAAATAATTTAAAACAGGATGTGAAATTGGGTAGTTGAAAAAAAGAGTGACAGTTCTGGTCATGACAGTGCGTCACATCAGGGTGTGTTGACAGTACGACTCAGGCATAAACATCAACAAACGTGTCAGTGCGGTTTTAGGTGTCAGTTTCCCTCCCTTAAGTAGATAGCCTATATCAACATTAGACACCCAGGTCGCCTAATCCTACCAATACTGCAAAACCATTTTCAATCTTTCGATTTTCTTTCATAGTTAGATCTAATATCGTTGTTTTGGAATTTCAACATAATTGCGTTCGTCCTAGGCAGTGTTCTGAGCATTGGCCATATCACTTACTGTTAGTGTAATGATGTCTTACCGCCAGCGCTGTTTTCAGCGCATGGAAATTTACCAGACCTCAAGTTTCTATACAGTGATTAACTTTTATGGTTATCCTTTGCTCTCGCCGCATTGAACACTATGTACCCCTCTACAATAAAAACAAAGTATAAACTTTTATGATCGTGCTGACAGGTATTCACTAATTATCTTATTATTTGACAAAGCTCATTTGAAGAGTATAATAGAAATCTCATAAAACAATAACATCATGGAAAGTTTTCCAAATTCCTATATCAGAAAAAAAAATGAATATTATAGTTTTGATCTCAATTAAGAAATGAAAACGTAATCAACAATAATGTCTACAATAATATGTTAAAGTGTGCACTTAGTAGGCTAAATTAAGGGGCTCGATAATATATTTAGGCTATAGCATTATACCATATCTAGAAATAGGTATAAATAGTTGAAATATAATACTTTCTTTGCAAAGTCAATCTCTCTTTAAAGGTTTGGTGAGGTTGGCCCGAACATGACGTTGGTGCAAATTCACGCGGGCGTCGGGCCAAAATGGGCGGGTTTGTGACGTCAGTCAACTCTCATTCACAAGGAGAGGTTACTATATAAGACCTCTCACAAAACTTGGAGGTTAGATTACACTCCCTGAAAAATTGCAAGGGATCGTTGGGGATATTAAAGGCTCCACCATAACAACAAACGGACACCTGAAAGAAGAGGCGGACTAGGTGATTCTACATCGTTTGTCTGAATTTGCTACAAATCCGGAATCTACACTTTAAATAAGCTATCAAGAAGAACAAAGAAGCCATTACTACAGAGGATTCTTGTTTTGTAACAAAGAAAAGAGTACTTAGTGTTTCTCAAACGCGACTTCGTTTGAAGAACAAATATATCCGCCAGCCATAACTTTATGTATTTAGATTTTTCATTTTCAGCCAGACGTACTACTATGGTCATAATGGAAGTCCCTAGCATCGACGGTGCCTCTTTCCGGGCACTCTTGGAGGGAGATGACCCAGGCTGCCTTGTATTGGACTGCCGTTCTTTTTTCTCTTTCAACTCCTCTCATATCCCCGGCTCTACGAATGTGCGCTTTAGCACAATTGTGCGCCGGAGAGCAAGAGGAGGACTTGGATTGGAGCACATCGTTCCAAACGAGGACACGAGAAACCGACTTGTTTCTGGAGAGTATCAGACTGTAGTGTTTCTCGACGACCGAAGCTCGGAACTAAGCCAAGTGAAGAAAGACGGAACGCTGATGCTTGCTGTTACTGCAATGAGTCGCAATCCCTGTGGTGCCACCATATTCTTTCTTAAAGGTAAATTTTATTTCTATTGTCAAAGAACCCATGTATACTTTTGCACGAGGTGTATATTTAAATTTCATACACCATGGCAACACAGCGGCCTTTACTTTACACCGTATACGGGTACGACAGTGAGTGAGGCGCATGTGTTGATCTCAGCTGTTGCCCCTTTTAAATGAAATTCCACGTCTGCTCAGTTAACGATGTGCGAAAATAACCACCCGGAAACAGCTGCCCCTCGAGAGTTCACCCGAGCCCTTTGCAATTCACCCCATTCACTAATTTGTCTGCTTTTCAGGAGGCTTCGACAACTTCTCCAACGAATATCCGGAGATGTGTACCAAGCCCGCCCCCCCTCAGGACCTGAGCCTGCCCCTGAGTGCCAGTTGTCACCCAGACAGCAGCGACCCAGGCTGCAACTCTTGTAACACTCCGCTTTACGACCAGGTATGTTCCGCCTGCCCGGTTTTTATAAAACTCTAGTGCTTCCGTAGGGCTTAATAATGGCTGTCAACAGGCCTCCTCAGTGTTTGTTTTGTGTGCCCGTGTGTGCAATGAGACCACTCAAAGTCTGCTATTTGGATTTTTCATTTTCAGGGAGGCCCAGTGGAGATTTTGCCCTTCCTCTACCTTGGCAGTGCCTACCATGCCTCCAGGAAAGATATGCTAGACATGCTTGGGATCACAGCCCTTATTAATGTCTCAGCCAACTGTCCCAACCACTTTGAGGACCATTTTCAATACAAGAGCATCCCCGTTGAGGACAACCACAAAGCTGACATCAGTTCCTGGTTCAATGAGGCCATCGAATTTATTGGTGAGACTATTTCCCCAAACACTCTTAAAATCACCCTACACTTACATAACAAGCACATATGTCACCATGGGAACAACTGACAGTCAGAAACTCCCTACCCCCTCCACTTCCAACTGTGGCTCATTTGAATTTTGAAATAAAGAGGGGTGCTTCCCTCCAAAATTGACCAGCTGGACATCCCAGTCCCCCCCACCTCCTGATCACAATGGCTTACATCATCGTCTCCGATCTGATTTAAATAGGTGGCCCCTTTCATGTAAAGCCGTGTGGCACGACCCAATCTGCTTCTCAGTGGAGCAACTGGCTGCGTTTGAAAGAGCCCAGCTCCTTTGTTCAGTCACAACAAAAGGGCAGCTTCTCTAGGCTTTCGCTGGCCTTCCTCCCAGATCAATGCTATCAGTGGGGGGTGGTAGCCACTCCTCCCCCTCTTTTGTCCTTTCTGCCCCTCTCTAGACTAATGCCCCCTCCTTACCCAGCCCCCATCACCCCCCACAGAGCATTTCTTCCTGCCCCCCCTCCCCCCTGCTGCCCTAATGATGGCTTTCTTCATTACTGATACTGTTGAGGCTCATTTGCAATTGAAAGTGCCATTGTTTTTGGTTGGATGTTTTCTTTGGGGCTGTGAGGTGGGGAAGGAGGTGGTCCTTAAGTATACCCTTTCAAAGGCCACGTAGCCATTAAGCCACTTCCAGTCATACCTGAGTGATGTGTAGGTGAGCTGCATTCCACACCAAATTGCTTGAGGCCAGGACTCTCCAATAACAGAAGTACCTGTCCCTCTAGGTACTTTTCAGGCCACTGGTTATCTTCCCAGACAAACAATATAAAAAGAATGCCTTCTGATGGGCATTGAGCTCAGCCACATTCCAGACTTCCCCCCTCAGGCTTTCAGCTTCTGTACTGCTACACAGTTTACATTTATTTAACCTTTTTGTCTCTTTGTTCTCTGTTTCCCACAGACTCTATACGAAACAAAGGTGGCCGCGTGTTCGTCCACTGCCAAGCGGGCATCTCCCGGTCAGCCACAATCTGCCTGGCGTACCTGATGCGCACCAACCGGGTCAAGCTGGAGGAGGCGTTTGAGTTTGTCAAACAGCGGCGCAGCATCATCTCGCCCAACTTCAGCTTCATGGGGCAGCTCCTGCAGTTCGAGTCCCAGGTGCTGGCCTCCACCAGCTGTTCTTCGGAGGCCGGGAGTCCGGCCATGGGCAAGGGTGCCACCGTCTTCAACTTCCCCGTGTCCATTCCTGTCCACGCGGGGGCTAGCCCGCTGGCCTTCCTCCACAGCCCCATCACCACCTCTCCCACCTGCTAAAAGAGACTCTCTCCCTTTGGGACCTGATTGTGCCTTGATAAGTAGTCTGTTGTGGAGATTCCTTCCAGTGATGGGTGTAAAAAAGAGAATGTTGCAGTGCAACTTCTGTTTGGCGTGCCACATGGTGGTCTTTTTTTTGGCCGTGGTGGTGGACAGTTGCTTCGCAGAGGTGATGCCAAAAGCTTTGGCAGTCTCTCTCTAGCACGTGGCAGTATTGTCGCAATGTTCAGTATTGGCATCAAGGGCACCGTTTGTTGTTCAGCCCAATACTTGATGGTTTATTGGTGTAGACTGACTGCATGTGACTAGGTCAGTGGATTTCCTCTAAGCAAAGGAGGTTTCCACAGACTTGTTTACTAAATAGTGAAGGAGAAGCCAAGTATGAGAAGACTGAATGGTAATCCCAGGGTGATCTGGTTTGAGGAAGATTGTTGATGGCTTTTGATAATCAGACAGATCTTTTTGTCGTTTTTGTTTTGTCTCGTCTCTGGAACTCCATGGGTCATATCTTTAGTATATATCTGTCTCAGGAGTTTGTTATTTCCATGGCTTTAAACTAGTTACTTTCACTCTTGTATACTCCAGTTGTAAGCCTTCGCAAAGACTTGCTCTGAGGACACCGGGAGGGGTAGACCCATCTCCTCAGATTCCGGCATATTTCTTTCTTGTTTTTTTTTCTCCTAAGAACAACGAATGAATGTATTTCTTCTCAATGGCCATGAGGGTGGACAAATACATGCCATCTGCCAGTGGCTGCCTTTTAAAACGACATCATATCCCATTACCCATCAGCTTCAGACAGTTTTATGTAATTCTTTGTTTTTCTTTTAAACACAAAATACCTCATGACTCCGTACTGTTCCTATACCTGGGCTCTGACCCTGAAAGCACTACCAGAGGGGAGTGTTTCTGGATACTGTTTGATATGTCTCATATTTATTGAACTAAAGTAATATATTTGCTATGATTATATATTTTTACAGTTGTTTGTGATATGTCATATTTTGATACCGCTGAAATAAAATGTTCTTTTCGTACAAACTTGATATCAGTTGTTGCTCTCCTTTGTGGTTTGCCCTGTGCCTCGGCATGGCATTTATTTATTTATTTATTTATTTATTATTTATTTATTAATTATTTATTTATTTATTATAAAAGTGTGATTTAACAGTCCATACGAAAGTGCTGTATGGACAGTGAATATGGAGGCAGTCTGTTCTGGTGATATTTCCTTGGTACTTTTGGAATTCCCCCATAACCTTTTTTTTAGCTGTCTCAGAAGTTGCCTAACTGCCTACTACATATGACCCAAGACCAAAAGCTACCCCGAGAGTCTCCAGTTGATTTGACTGAAGGAATGATCTGACGTTGAAACCGAATGCGTGAGAACAGTTCCAGAACAGATTTCCCTGGGTTCTGACACCCCATCCCTCATTTCTCTGTGTGAAGGAATCTTCAGAGTTCATAGGGTTATGTTTAAGGGCATCTACCACAGAATACATATTAATGTCTCTTTGTCTGGGATCACTGGGGTCAGTGAGCGCATGTGTGTGTGTGTGCACGTATGCTTGCGCCAGGGTGTGTAAAACCATGCCCGGCTAAGCTAACAGCAGGAGGGGTCACCAGACCAAGAAAGGCTGCCGGAGAAAGCCTCCTCCAAAGGGACAATAGAAGCAGCTGCTAGGCGTTTGGGAAAAGTGGGATGACTAAAGGACATTCAACTACGGGTCCAATGCGGCCATTTTATTCCTTGATTCAGGCATGGTGAAGGATTGTAACGGTGACACCACACAGAGAGAGAAAGAGCCATGCCCCCACAGACTCCCACCCCTCTCAACCGCCTGCGCCTCTCGCTGCCACCCTGGAAACGTGTTTTGGGTTGCAAATTAGGGAAACATTGGCACAGAGTCAGCCTTCAGATAAAGGATCTCTAGTGATAATCTGGAACTGCTGCCCCCATGAGTCCAAACATGGGCATGGGCAGCCATCATGGCCTACTGGTTAGCGCTTCGGACTTGTAAATGGAGAGTTGCCGGTTCGAACCCCGACCAGTAGGCCACGGCTGAAGTGCCCTTGAGCAAGGCACCTAACCCCTCACTGCTCCCTGAGCGCCGCTGTTGTTGCAGGCAGCTCACTGCGCCGGGATTAGTGTGTGCTTCACCTCACTGTGTGCTGAGTGTGTTTCACTAATTCACGGATTGGGATAAATGCAGAGACCAAATTTCCCTCACGGGATCAAAAGAGTATACTTATACTTAAACTAAGGCAAGCCTGGTGTGTCAGTTCATTCTTTTTGTGGTGTCGAAAGACACCATTTTTCTGTCTTTCTCTTTTCACAAAAATATGTAAAAAATGTTGAATCAACCAGTAGATTGTTGGTTGTGGAAAGTTTCTAATTCCAATCAAATCCCTCTGTGTTTTCTTGTTTCATTCATTTTCTGTCTTAACAAATCCTCTCTGTCCCTCAGAACAGAGGGCCCATTCTTCTGGGGGTCTCAGAATAATGTTTTTGTGCGCAGTCAACGGCTGCCTGCCTGATGAGATGCGAACAGCCACACACTTGTGATTTCCGTGGCATATGCTCCCCCCTGCCTTACACACACACACACACACACACACACACACACACACACACACACACACATCCACGGCCATCACACCAAACCTCCACTGATCTTTTGTGCCCCCACAGGAGGCCCTCCCTGCTGGGGTGGGGGTTGGTGTGTGTGTATGTGTGTGTGTGTGTGTGTGTGTGTGTGTGTGTGTGTGTGTGTGTGTGTGTGTGTGTGTGTGTGTGTGTGTGTGTGGTGTGTGTGTGGGGGGGGGGGTTGTGTGTGAGGTTTTAGGGTCGGGTGCTGTTCAGGATCACGTCCTGTTACCCATCCTCTGAACTCTCTGAACTCTCCACTGCCTTGTTTGCAACCAATGTTAGCTCACAAACAACTGTGAACAACCCACTTCCTCCCTGTAAAAGGTATTCTTGACATTTTACCCACTGATGTCAGAGCAGAGAGCAGGGCTCCGGAAGCCCTATTTGATTTATAAAAAAAGTGCTGAGAGGTTGCTGTGTGTGCAAGAATGTCACGATGTAATGATAACGAAAATGGTCTGTGCATTTTCACCAACTGAGGAATGCCATCAATCTTTCACCTCTGACTTTCTGTCTCTCTGTGAGTAAACTGTTGCTGGGACTTAGAGAACATTCTTTTCCTATGCTGGAGGGCACTCACTTAAAAGCATTCTCTGTCTGTCTGTCTATCTGTCTATCTGTGGACAGAACTGGCTTCTTCCCATCAGATGAGTAGGTGCTTTTTACCCTCTCCTTTATGGTTGATGTTTGTTGAATTAGAGATAAAGGGAAAAAAAGAGAATATATTATTCCAGGCTGAAGCAATTGGCTGAGGAATTGATTTTGTCTTCAGGCCCTCACACTTCTTGATATCTAGAAGTATTTATTGAGCACTGCTAGATGTTTAAAGACAGTTAATGCCATGGGTAAATACTGTTTTGAATCGATTTAATATGTTGATATTGATAGTAAATGTTTATATTTATCCATAGTGAATACATTTTAGACATACAGTATTTATATGTGGAATAAACATGAAGTTTTAACTAGTAGGAGTTTTTTTTTTTATCTTTTCACATTACCTTTGAAATAGCAATAATGCAATAGCACAAAGACTGTTGCTCTTGTAGACATGCAGCCCACAACAATCTGTGTTTGTAAACCCTACCCCCCACTACTTAAGAAGTTGCACCTCTGTAGTTGACGTCTGCCAGTGCTGTGTCCTGATCTGACACAGGATTTAGGCTAACAAGATGGGCGATTTCAGATCAGACTGCTTGAAAGTAAGGTATTAGGCTAAGACACAGACTTTCCCCTTGGCGATCTGACAGGTATCCCCATCTCTCCTGCTGACACTCTGGTGACTACAATACACCATTTTCCAGATTAAACGAAACTTCCTTGAAGATCCTTCTTCATACCATTGATGTTTCAGTCATAACTAAATATATTATCGTCTCTGACACATCTTGCATTTCAACTGAAACACAAAAGCAAACTCAGACAGCTTTTTACCACTTTCATGTCAACTTATTAATCCACTGTGTGCATGTGAACTCTTGGTTCATTTTCAAATGACTTGGCCTGCTGGCGGCACTGATGCTACTGGTATAACATCAATGTGTGTGTGGAGGCCCTGGGGTAACATGAGCCAGGCCCTGAAAAAAAGGCTGTGCAGCAGCTATCAGTGAATGGGCTCTCAGAACAATGGCTGGCCAGTGTATGAGACACTCCCATCCGACAGGAAGGCTGTCAAGAACAGTCTCACGCCACATACTGTACACACACACACAGAGACACACTCACTCTCTCTCTCTCTCTCACACACAGACACAGACAGACAGACACACACACTCTCTCTCTCTCTCACACACACACACACACACACACACACACACGCATACAAGCTCATGGGCACACACCAACACTCACTATACAATGCTTTCATACAAATCAAATGGGGACAGATGCTCTCTCTCTCTCTCTCTCTCTCTCTCTCTCTCTCTCTCTCTCTCTCACACACACACACAGACACACACACACACACACACACACATACACACACATTAACACAAACAATAACAAATGGCATTCCCATTCACAAGTTCTTTTTCTCATGGGTTTGAAAGAAAGAAACTTTAGTTCCACATCCATTAATAATGTATAACACAACGTCTCACAGGATTGATTCAGTCATAAACTGCCCTCATATGAAGGAGTGGACACCTCACATTCTCAGCAGGGTATACACAACAACAACAAATCATTGCATTTACTAAGTGCTTTATCTAGATACCCAGAGCACTTTACAAATGAAAGGGGGCATGCTGGTTTCACCCACCACTAATGTGGTCCACATAACACAGCCGGCGTGTAGTTCACCATCAGGAGAGACAGGCTTATCCACACCCACGTCCTTCTAATTCTGACCTCACGCGCACATCATTCTAATCCCCAACCTGGTAGGGAAGGGTGCCAGGATCACGTCGGCTCGTGCCGAAGGTATCACTCAGAGCAGCCAGCTCCTTATCTTCCCATAATGCCTTGCTAATCTCAACGCCCCACTGGCATTCTGAGGCCTTTCGCTGCATGGCAACCGTGCATGCTGATGTCATGGGAGCTTCTCCCTCATGGTGATTCCTAAAGGAGATTATCGTGTGCGTATGCAGAGCAGACTCGTCATGTTGTGCCTTAGCCAAAGGTGCACGCTTTGTGTTGCCGTTTAGGTTAAGTTGGGAACTACACAAGCTGGATATAGACCATGCACTTACTTCCCCTCAGGATGAATAAAACATCTATCTATCTATCTATCTATCTATCTATCTATCTATCCATGTAACTGCTCTGGAAAGCACTTTGAGATGTCTGTGTCTGTATCTGTGGCTAATGGTACTACAACATGAAATGGAGATGAAATAAGAGGGTATGTTTAGGACTGTGTGGGTTGACATGGAAAAATATATGAATTAAACAAAAGGAAATCAAAGTGTTTGTTGAAGAGTTATAATAAAGTATAGTAAATAAAGTTAAATATAGAGTTTTCATGATTGTGAGGAGGCAATCCTCCTTAGGTAGCTTCCTGTTTTAGGTTGACAGTACAATACAACACACAATGTAACAACACAAAGAACAAATCCAAACAACTTTATCAGCTCAAGATCAGCGCAGTCTGAAGGCCAGAAAAGTATATCACATTTCATCTGATGCTCACCTTGTGTTTCGTCTTCCCTGGAAAGCCACCGCAATCAAGTGCCATTCGCTGGGCAATCTCCCAACAGGAGGTCTAGCGTGAGAAGCATTCATGTGAGGCACATCAAGTGCTGGCATCAGCAGTGTGTGTGTGTGTGTGTGTGTGTGTGTGTGTGTGTGTGTGTGTGTGTGTGTGTGTGTGTGTGTGTGTGTGATTACTGAATGGCCTTCTTCCTGGATGACTTCGGAGGGTGTCAGGACATGAGTATGTATCTGCATGAGTCACTGCAATGACTTCTTTTGCCTGAGGGACACTTTTTCAAATGGCAAAGCCACACACTTCCTCACATGAAAGAATCCAAGTGAATAGGTCTTGGGAGTGGTGATGACAGTATGCTGAATAAAGGAGGCTACCAGGCCATGCTATGATTAACTGCCCTGATAAGAGATGAGCCCTTGTCGTAGAATATAAAGAATTACGTAGGGGTGGCTTTCTTTTACATGGATTAAGACTATAGCTCCATACTAAAAGAAATCTTCAATGATAATCTCCATTGAGAAAAAGCTTTCAGTAGGCCTAATCCATGTACAGAAAGTAGGTTGTTTGGAGTTTTGGGTAGATTTTCTGATTGAATTACCAGGTCAATTCTTCATCACAAGGAACATCTCTTTTTTATCTTCTGACAGTGATAGGTCTTGTAACATAGGCTGTGTACAGATGGTAATGTATGATGTACAATAACTGAGAATGTGTTTTGTCATAAAATGATGACAAGAATGTACTAATCGAGGCATTTTTCTCTGATTTGAATCATATCAAGATGCTGCACAGATATTACACATATCAATGTCATATTCAGAAATGTCATCTAGCCTACGTAGGCAATCAAAACAAACACAGATGTCTGTGTGGTCAGCTATCTTTCACTCTCTCTGTGGAGAAGTGGGGGAGTCTGAACCCGTTAGCCTGTAATAAGATTCATCTCAAGACATTCCAAGAATGTCTGGTATGCTCCAACTCAAAGTTTATGGTGTTGCAATCTGTCACCAAGTGGAGTGGAGAGAAGTTGTTCCCAGCTGTGATTCCCTATTGTTGACATGAGTTCATACCATATACTTTATCTAACAGCCAGGAAGAACACATATAATTGATGATAAAGGACTATCATCAAAATCCAAATAAAAGAGGTGATGTAAAACGTATCATTGCATACACTATGATTTAAGCTATCATCATGAATATGTGAATCATCGTCTGATATATCAATTTGTGTCAGTTGACTTCATACTTCCCATGTGCGATAAGGTCAAGAGAGAAAAGTTCTTAGTTCTTTAGGTGAGCCGCAGGATTCTATTTGTGAATCAAGTGCTCCCTCTTGTGGAGAAGGACAGGAACATGTATGAAGAGGGAGAAATTCAACCAGGGTTGAGTGAAGACCCTTATTACAAAAAATGTATCATAGGGTTGTGTTCATTTCATGTCTGAAATTCATTTTAAAATATTGTTTTTTTTTCTGTGTTTCTGTGTGCTACTGATATTTTCTTTCATTGTCTCCTGTGGAAAAGGAACTTGTCAGGACACACAAGAAATGACATTAGGACACAAGGGTATTTTCCCATGCAAATCAGTATTTTGTTTTTCTGTTTTCATTCTTTTCTTACTGAAGTTTTTCTTTGACTGAAGTTAATCAGTGACTAGCTCCTTTACTTGCCAAGCCCAGGCTGAAAAAAAGACTGGACTTTAGAATTGACAGAACAGCCTATTTTAATAGCCAACTAATCCCAATAATGTTTTTGTTGCTCTATTTTCCTTATTTTAATTAACCTGTGTGATGCAGTCATGTAGTCTGTCTGTTGTGTCTACAATGTACAATTAAGATATTTTAAATATTTTACATTTTAGCCTACAATTGTTGCATGATTTATTCCCTTCAAACCTCAACTGACCAGGGAAAAGATTTGAAGCATTTCTACCCTACAGTATGTAATAAACAAGCAAAGGCATTTGGACCATGTGAACTATTTATTTTATCAACTGTGTTGGCATGCACCCTATACACATTCATTGTCTTAACAGGCACTAAGCCCTGGCAGCACATCGCCCCCTCATGCAACTCCATTGGTTACCAGTCAAATTCCGCATCATTTACAAAATCCCGCTTCTCACCTACAAGTCCATCCATGCTCTGGCCCGTAAATACCTTTCTGACCTACTCCACCCATACACCATCCTGCGGGCCCTCCGGCCTTCCAACAATTTTAAATATTATATTGTTTTTGTATTTGAATGTCACTTTGGACAAAGGCGTCTGCCCAATCCCATGACCATATAAAACTAATGTATTATACTTATTTTCTCATTATCCACTTTATTGAACAAAATGAGGCACTAAATATATGTAGCCTAAGCTTTGTATCATCCTCTAACGAACTGATGCAGTGTAGCAGGATGTTTGTCTGTCATGAGCAAGAAACAATGTTTATTTTTTGTTCTACCTCATCGGAAATTAGTTTGAACACAACCACCTCAGAAGGACGTTGGAGTTGTTTATAAAACGTGTGCGACTTCTGTAGGAAAGTGTCGGTTATCACAGGTATGTGGGTATCTAGTTACATGTGGTCGTCTCGTATCACGTGGAAGACCGCGGGACATTTGAAATCGGTCCGTTTACACCTTGAGTGGGTGTGATGCCCGTCAAATGCGTGCGTCGTGCGCCAAGAACATGTCATACAGGTATAATTAATTTCAAATAGCCCAATACCGGATGTTTCTCGATGAACTCGAAACAGTAGGCTAAACGTAGCGAAATTACTCTTGCTCTTCATTTCGACGAGTGCATCCATTATTTGACGCCATCCCTAGAGCGATGAGCCTACACTGCCCTGAACACGTTAAATTCAGAAGTGGTGGCGTCAAATCAAAATAGCCAACGGGGTTGTTGTAGGCTATACCCAACTGTTAATGGCCTTGGGCACGTTTCCACACCCGTCGTCGTCTGGCATGGTGACTGCCTGGCTGTTATTGGACAGAAAAAAAGATAAGAGCACACACGTGTTTCTCTATTTATCTTTTAAACGGATTTTTAGGCGGGAGTCTTGGGAAAGATTTTTTGTACAGAGAATGTAAAACCTTGCGCACTCATAGAGCACTTAGACTACGGTTGAAATAGTCAGTTTGAAGTCGGCGGTCCTGAGCACAGCAGAACAGGAAGGAACGCATCATGGGCAACGCAGAATCTTCAGATACATGCATCCATCATACAGCATGCAAAGCAACCCATCAAAGCAAACGAAGAGGTTGTCAGTACTCTGGAAAAGAGAATGGTAAGTGTTTTTCGCATACACGTTGCACGAATTCAGATTATTCTGCATCCAAAGTCGCATTAGCCTTTAGTTTCCGATTTCACACTAATACTGTACAGTTAGTCAGTTGAAGAACAAGAAACTGTTTATTAGTTATGTTTTTGTAGGTAACATTCGAATAAGCATCTTTCATAACACCTTATAACACCACCTGAGTTTCTTGACAGACACAACAAGGCAGTTACCTGTCAATCTGCATGCTTTGCAATTTTGCCAGTGCTCCTGTGGAGGCACTGTTGTAAATGTGCATGTGATACCTGATAAAAACTTATTGTATAAAGCAAAAAGCACTCAGGAATTACAATACTGTCCAATCGAAAACAAATATTGTTAATAATTAATATCTTAATAATTTTGAAATAGTGATACAACTTTGAATGTATTAAAGCAGTGCATTACATTGCATATGTTTGGAAATATTTAGACTATACCACAAATTGAAAAAGGAAAAAAGTGGCACTAATTTTCAGTGTAACCCTGGCCTTCACACATGGTAATGTTTTGTAGAATTTCCAGTGGAGGGAAGATACATGAGGGAATATGTGTGATTCAAAACATACTTCAGAGTTCTGACTGGAATGGGACAGGAAATCATTATTCCCCAGACAACTGAGAGATGACCAGTCAGTAGATGTTTGTAAAGGCTGGTAAAGTCAAGTCTTTCCCAGGACCTTGTGTATGTGTGTGTGTGTGTGTGTGTGTGTGTGTGTGTGTGTGTGTGTGTGTGTGTGTGTGTGTGTGTGTGTCTCTCTCTCTCTCTCTCTCTCTCTCTGTGTGTGTGTGAAAGAGAGGGGGGGGGGGTTGACTGTCTGATGTCATATGTTCTATAATAGACTCTGAAGAACATTCCAACAACTAGAGACAGAAATAGTGGGGAAATTATTTTTAAAATAAAAAAGTAGGTCTGATTAGGCCACATGGGACAGAGACTGTTCGGCATCAGAATCATAATTTCTGTCTCCACACATTATCATTTTACCCCTAAAATGGTAACTTTGTAACAAATTACACATTTTTCCCCAATATTCAGCCATGAAGGTTCTCTCATCCAAATTTGGACTGATGACCATTATTCTGATCAAATGCAATAATTTCATAAAGATCAAATGTGTACAGCACATGTCCGTATGTGAGTCAGATAGGACACAGAGTCAAAATACACGTTTGTTTTAGTGACCTGAATAAAACTTGTGAAATGTTTTATTTTAGCGAATAAATCCCACACTGGTAAATGCAGGTAAGTTGCAGTAAAACCTGTGAAATGTTTTATTTAGCGAATAAATCCTGCATTGATAAATACAGGTAAGTTTCAGTGTTTTATGTTTTGTTGTCAATGACAAATTCCACAGTGCTAAATTGCAGTTATCTGCAATTGTGTGAGGTTAGAGATAGATTGATAGACAGTTACTGTATTCATCCTGTGGAAAAATATACATTTACGTTAGGCGCCTTCACGTGAGGATTATGGCCTGGTACTTTGTCCCAGACACAGCCATAAACACAGAGACCTCTTACGACCTATTTGCCATTACCGACAATCCAATGTTGCATTATACATTAAACCATTGAGCATTAGGTGTGTCTAGGCCTACATGAAGGTGTAATTGACCATCTTACTGATAATTGAGGTTAGTTGTAGTCATATTTATTAGACATGCATGAGAACATACATGGATACTCTAAATAGTATTATTTCTTCATGTAGCAGTAGCAATACAGTGCTATAGGTTTTGTTCTGTCCATAATACCAGGAATTAAGGGGGTCCTTTCCTTTGTGTTGAAAATAAGGCCAATGGATATGTCAGCTAACACACTCTTGCACAAGCTGTGGGAAAATCTGGCTTTCATGCAGGATTTAGAAAATATTATAGTGACCCCCGTACAGGAAACTAGGCGTTTTATTTGCTGCACTGGTAATGGTTGTGCAGTACTATTCACCACTAGATGGCAGCACTTTCACAACTGACTAATCTGCAATGATTATTGCATTTTTAATATGTGCTTTATTGATTAGGCTGTTTTGGTGTTGGGTAAGAGTACCATATTATGTGGATTGTTATTGAAAATATTTCCCAGGGGTACTGTGCATGATTTTTTACTGTTGACTATTTGAACAATTTACGGATTGTTAATGTCCCCTTTGTCAATTTAATGGAGAAAACAATGGAGCTCGTGCACAAACAGCGATGAATCAGGTTATTCAAGAGCCTGTTTGTGAAATGTATGTGTTCTACTGGTTTTCTAAACTTAGCTGTACTGGAAGTCATCCCAAAAGTGCAAAGTGCCCTGTTGACATGCAACAGGTGCAGTTGGGTTACTGGCCTGCTTGGCGTCAGTCTCAATGGGTGTCATTGTAATATTCATGTAATGACAGACATCTCCAAGGTCATTCTGTAGTAACATTTTGGGTTAATTCAGACATCACTGACACTGACATCAAGGACTCAGGTTGCCGGCTGGCCAAGCCACTGTATCTGTTGCCATTTTCAGAGCAACTGACTTGCTGTTACGTGCTCTGATGTTTTGTGGTGCTGCAAAACAGGATTGTTTTGGAGGTGGACTTGATGTGAGAAAGATGTGAGACTCTATGGGAATATTGTTTAGGTGTTGGCTCCAAAAGTGGCATAAGGTTGCGCTCATAAAACATTGAAAAGTTGCTCAATTATTTATGAGCGCAAGCCCACACACGCCTCAGGAGGGGACACACTCATAGGTGCTGCTCTCTCTTTCCTCTCTCTCCTTCTCAGTCATCTTCTATCTCTTCATCTCTCTCTCTCTCTCCTCCCCCTTTTATTTGCTCCACATCACTCCATCTTTCTCAAACATTCTGCCTTTACCTTTGTCTATTCTGTTTTTTTTTTTTACTTTCTAACCTGTTTTTCAAGACAAGTGTCTTTCTTGCTTTTCCACGAAACAAACTCCCCTTTTTTGATTGGCGTTTGTGTATGTTGTACATTGACACTCTAATTAGATAGAGATGAGAGATGGCTGACGGTCTGGACGGAGACGGTTTGTTTAGGTTTGTTGGAGTTCTGTGCGGTGTTGTTGTCACATATCCTTGGGATGAGGCCAAGCATCAGTCTGAGGCGGAGGGAAATTTACTTCTGATGGGAATTTGATGAGATGAGACACCCCTCAGGCATCGGCTGTGGCAAACAGTCTGAGAACGCTCCTGTGGCAGTGGGAACAGAACTCAGTGTTTCCCAGAGAATTGAATTCTATTTGTGGTGGTAGGTTTGCAGAATTAACTTGAATGCAACGTTTTTTAACAAATTAGCACAGCGTGGATATGATGCTAATCAGATTTAAGCACAAGTTAGTACAACCTGGAAAATCATTGTGTGGTGGTCAATGTTGATATTGTGGTGGGCCGCCACAAATAAGTCAATGTATGGGAAACACTGGAACTGTGCTGACCCTCAGGGGTCACCTCGTGGTTGCATGGGAAAGGAAAACTACCACATGGTTAGTTAGTTTACAGTAGAACAGTAAAAGAATGTCATGTCAGGCCTGATAAGCTCTCACGTGTAAGAGCTAAACGGTGGCCGCTGTGGTTTGTCTTCTACTAGAGTGGTCACTCTGTCGTCGCAACCCTGCAGAGTCATGTAGTCAATCAGTGACTGACCACACAATGAGCCTTAATTAGCCATGGCTGACACACGGCAACAATGACAAGAAGTGATTTCATGAAGCGCATGTCGGCCGCTATCCCACAATGCTTCGGCAAAGCCTGAGGAAGACACCCACCACCTCCACATCTTCACCTCCGCCCCCCCGTCTCAACAGAGGCCATGCACCTATGACTCATCCTGAGATGAATTTCCTCTTATCCTCCCGCAGCCCTCCCCCGTTCCCTGCTAAAGCGTTTCATCTGCCGAAGAATCTCTGCGTCTGCCTTTTATGTTCCAAGCAGGACAGAAGCGAAACGTTTGGGTGTAGCTCACACAAGGAGCCGAGAACAGGATGAGCCTCCAGTAGTCATGCCTGGAAAAGGGAAGCACCTTAAAATGACATTACATAAGATCAGGGTGAGATGGTTGGCGAAAAGAGTTTTGCATGCTCACACCAGACACGGCTTTTATTAAATAACTTTTATGGCCGTTAAATGAAGGTAATTTCAACATCCAGTAAACAAGTAATTAAGTAATTATAGCATGAGCAGTCTGTCTTTGGATTGTGTCATGCAATTGTTTGTTATTTTGCTGTTGTTTGTTTTTGTAGTATTACGTACTGTGGTCCTAATTAGAGAAGTCTAACGCAATGTAGACGTCAGTGGACTCCAAACTGCATGTCTCTCAGCTGTTCTCACACTCCTTAACCTGTGAGCAAGGAGAGGTCTCAATCTGTGTGTTTCCACAACACATGTGCACACATACACTCAAACACACACACACACATGCACACACACACACACACACACACACAGACATACACACACAGACATGCGCTCACACACACACACACACACAGACATACAGAAGAGTAAACACACTCAGCATAGGATGTTTTCCCCCCTGCAAAACACACAATCTGTAGCACGTTTCTGTTCCAGCCGTGGCAAAGTAAATAAGCCTGAGTGCAAAGCCTCTATGCTGGCTGTGCCTTGCCTGTCCGTGGTAGCATGTTGTTAATAATGTAAAAGGATCCTTGGGGATATTAGATACAGTTTCTGGGAGGAAGTTCCCATATTTACAGGTTCTTAAAATAGCCTCTTCACACAGCACTCGACCTGTATCAGTGTCCAGTCATGAAGACGGGGGCCCCAGTGCACTATCCTACACGTGGCCACCACTGATGTCACAGTGTGGGCTACAGAGCGGCTGTTGTGGAGAAGTGGGGGGTGGGGAGTACATGCGTGTGTGTGTGTGTTTGTGTATGTGTGTGGTTTTGCGTACAGTATGTAACTGACTGATATGTTCTACCCGCCCATCCCAAGCAATCCACCTTGATTCGTTGAAGGGTGAAAGCCTGAGCGTCGGGGGCGGTATGTGTGTGTGGGGGGGTGTTGTGTGGGATGTGATGGGGTGAATGGATAGTGAGAGCACAGTGCTTCACATGGGGGGATTGATACAGTTTGGGGGGCATACATTTTACAAACCGAAATTGATTAAGAATAGTCCTCGATGTTAAGCATTTTCCTTATTACAGGCATCAATGAGAACACTTAACATAGTCCTCACTTACATGATTTCGGTTTTGATTTTAAGTTAAGTTAAGTTTTAAGTAAGTGTTTGTGACAACATATGTCATGATAAATTTGGTAATATTTGATCGCTGTTTTGCTATAAAGCATCTTTCACGTAATGAATGGGCACTCTAGAAAGTGAAAGTAGGCCTACTATGCGCTCCATGTCTGTAGCTGTCTGTTCACGTCCGAAATCGATTATAACGTTGCTCAAATGGAAAACACATCCATGTTCCCTCTCGTCTCATGGGCACTCTAGGCTATGTCATGCTTATGAGTTTGCAAAATTCCTGACAGTTCCTGATTGCTAAACTTTTGTTTTCCTTTCCTGTCGGTTAGCAGTTGATGTAGAAGCACCTAGCATAATTTGACTTCAGCAGTGACAAATCCTGCAAAGAGAGAGAGAGAGAGAGAGAGAGAGAGGCACCCGCAAAGTGGTCCTGCACTCGCGTGTGTGTCTCTGCATGGGGCTACGTTCAATTGAAGTCAGAAATTGGTCCCTCTAGTCAATAGTCCCGCATTCACGCCGCTCCATTATTAGATTAACATTCTCAGACAGCGCTGTAAAATGTGTGCGGGAATTTCTCGCATTATGATGTCTACAGTTGTGGGACTTGCTGGAAGTGAGCAGCAGAGGAAGAGTAGAGGGGTGCTAAAAAGGTGGCGGCTGGTATTTCGATGAAACCTTTCCCTTTTGGCACTGGCGGGCACGTCCTGTGTCCTGTGCGGCGGGCCGACATGTTATATAAGGTGGTGTGAGGTGACGAGGACATGGTCGAGGACGAAGGGCGAAGTTGCTCACACACCTTCCCTTCTGCTGGCGTGACTGGGCTGTGACAGTGGCAGAGGGTCAGGAAACCACAGAGGGGAAAATCCGATGCCTCGACACACCCCACACGGGAGCCCTTCAAAGCGCCACATTAGCAGGATGTTAGTGCAGGGGGACATTTTATTAGTCTGTTGAGAGCTGTGGAGTAAGTGTCGAGGAAAACCAACAGTGTTTCTAACACTGACTGAAAATGTGAGGCTTTGAAATTCACCCCCTGCTCCAAAAAGGCAAATCTATATCCATAAGTAAACACAAGCATGTACACGTGTTTGACCATCAAGTCTTCCTGTGTTGTACAGTATGACCACTGGGTGCCAATAACAGGATTTGGTGACCAATGCAAGCCAGCAGTAGCCAAACTTTAGGCTAGGCAGCTGTAGCCTGGCACCCACCGCCTGTATCTCAGCTCATTTTCATCTCACTGAGATACTAGTCTGGCTCCTTTCAATGGGCTTATGTTTCCCTCAGTCAGTAATGTGAGAGGATGACATTAGTTTAGAAATCGAAAGTGGCAGTGGTAACCGGTAGTAGCAACGCCTGTCATCATTTAAAAATTGCAGTTGGAAGAATTTGCAAAATTATACAGCAAAGGTTAATACATTGTTTCCTGAATGCCCAGTGTGGTTTATTATCACGTTTGTAAAGGTTAGACAGAGTAGGAAGTAACATTAGGAATCCCTGATCAATGTGAGTGGTTAGGCAGGACCAATGATATCAAATTTAATGCAAAGTCTACGTCCATTACAATGCAAGGGTTGGCAACATTTCTTGTTGGAGAGTACCCAGACTGTCTTCCCAAAAGTGATACCAGACCAAGACCAAGGCAGCGGACACTTATTATTATTAATAAATTATTAAGGCAGATGTCCCATTTGCCCTATTTAGTTAAAATATCTGAAATATTGCAACATTGATTTTATGAAGATCAAGTTTCAAGTGTTAAGCATAAACGTAAGACACATGGAAGAATGGTTCACGGCAACTAGTATTCACAATTGTTTTGCATTTGTAGCCACCTTAGAACAACACCACGGCTGAAAGACGGCTGGGCGCTGTCAGGATGACTCGCTTCATCACCATTTGACCTGCATGATTAGGAGACAAAGTGTGAGCTATAATAAGCGAAACAATAAGTGTGTGTGTTTCAAAAAAAGGTCTTTCCTCTCCCCTTCTTGCTATTTTTTGTCTCTCATTTTGGCTTTTATTTGAAGAAAAAAAAATCCCCTTTGCAACACTGTTTGTGTCGGGCGGAGTCGCTGGAGAGGGAGCCAAAGCAAGCAGATTTTAATCATAAGAAAACACGCAGGCTGCAACTGCTCCAAACTGCTACACTCCATTGGCTTCCTACTGCATCTGTCGCCGCTCGTGGCCTGCCAGCACTGTACCCGGGAAACCGCACACACACACACACACACACACACACACACACACACACACACACACACACAAACACTCCCTCCACCCTCATTTACAGCAAGCATTGTTCAACACTGTGGGGTCCAATCCCTTATTGTCCATACGATTCCTTCAAAAAGAATGAAGATCTCTGACTGTGACTGTGAGCTTTTTTTGGAGGCTTTTCCGTCTTTAGTCATTTAGCTGCCCGTAACCTTGACGCTCATTGTTATTTAAGATTTGTGTACTGTGTTGATGATCGGTAGAAATGGAAAAAGTCTGAGGAAAGTGATATGGCCTGCAGAGGTGTGTTTATATTTTTGTTAAGACACTGCTGATGTTTCTTTCATCTTGGTGGGTGGCATATCTGTCTCTGACCATTCTAAAATAAAGCTCTTGACTTCTATTGAGTAGCTACAGTATGTAATTTAGGACTAGCTGAGATGTTAGTGTTTTAGGAGGACTGGGTTTCTTACACTGCAAACCTTAAATGGAATGCTTCTTTGTTGGAATTAAAAAAAAAGTCGTAGAAAAGAGGATATGGTCTACATTTCCCATAGCAAAAGTCTCCCCTGAGACACGAAGTTGCACTTCCTCAAAGGCACTGTGGAGACTAGTCTAGATGGGCAGTAGATTGTTCTGTTGAGTGAATCCAATTAGAAAACCTCATGATTGAACACTCTTTAGTTTTAAAAAAAGACCCTTCAAATAGCCTTTGGGGACTTCTAGAACCTTAAGGCCAAGCCCCATTAGCAACTGCTGACGTCTTTTAACTGGGCAACAGCCACTGGAGACATCTGATGCGTGTCAGCCTCAGGATTTAGAAGGATTTAGAAAGTTCAATTTCTTTTTATGTCAGGTCCAGAGAAATGGCTTGGTTTTCGATTAAATCTTTACTGTCTTCAGTTTGACACATCTTTTATGGCATTGTAGGTTAAAAGTAGGTTAAAAGGCCTTATCAACTGTTGCCAGTAACAAAGAAAACATGACCTGGCCTATATTGCAATCTGGCTCATAAAATATCATGCCTTAGTAATGAAAGCAATATCTGTATGGACCCTATAAATTCTAATTACACTGCAAAACTGCCATTGTGATTCTGTCATTGTTATGCTTTAAACTACCAAGTCTTGTTTTCACCATTTCAACAAAATCATTGTTAGAAGGTGTTTCAGAATGTTGGGCTAAACGTCGTCACCAGTGGGCGTTGGCCTTAATGGGACTTCTTTAGAGTGTTCCAGAATCCCAGTGCCAGCCGCTGTCTGAGCTACCTGTCCCGTGGGGGAGAGAAGACCCCCATCTGCTGTGTGTCAGCCAGCACCTGGGCCCCAGCTAGCACAGTCACACTCTGTCTGCAGCCTGGAGGTGTCAAGGGAGGAGAGGGGACGGAGACCAAGGACAGATAGGACCTGAGGGGCCCCCCGGCTGTGTGTCAGCCAGAGGGGACGAGGGCGGGTGCCGATGTTGACCACCACCCCACCCCACCCCACACCCTTCCCACTCCTGGACACAGACGCAGGGGGCTAAACGAGCTTGCTGATTGACGAAGTGAACTTTGCTTTATGGACAGTCCAAGCAACGGGGCCACCAGGCCTCGGATCCACTTGTGTTTGCTGACGTCTCCATTCTATTTTGAGGCTGGAATTCTTCAGTTTCCTTCTGTGTTGTGAGCTGTTGGGCAAAGTAATGATCGCCACAGAGGTCTGCACAACTTTCAATGCAGCGTATGAAGCACCTATGTATCAGGAAAGTGTTGGAATTTGAAGGTTGTTTGACCGCAATTGAAGAAAACAACACATTTCAGTTGTATCATTGTGCTTATATATATATTTATATATATATATAATATAAACAGATAATAAAACGTTTTAAACCACACTAATTTCTAAATTTGCGTTCTTTGCTGCTTCCTGGAGCAGAGCATCGTTTGGTACAATAGACTCTGCATTTTATTTGTGATGCAGTGGAACAGAACCCGCAACAACCAGCAAGCAACCTTTGCCTCTAGACCCTGGGTGGGCTGACTGTGCTTAGTAAAGAGTCCTCATTTACACACAGCTATAAACATCCCTTTAATGAGGACACAAGTGTGATTGTCAACAACCACCGTGCCCCACCCTCCTCCCTGTCAGTGCCACGGCTGTGACAGGTCAGTGAACATATCAGAGTGGAATGGCAAGGTCCTAAGGGAGCGATGACTGACTGCCAACGCAGCCCGGGTCAGGCTTTTGCTAAGGCCAGTAAACCGCGCTCCCTTGGGCCTGGCTTTGCCATGGCGGTGCCAGCGAGGGCGTGGGTACCCTTGATCAGCGAGGGGGAGAAGGGGTCAGAGGGACCCCAAGGGCCAGTTTAGAACGGCTTTTAAAGGGTATTAAAATAGCATTTGCAGACCGGAGAGGACAAAAGAGCTGGGTGTCTCTGGGGCTTTGGACACTACAACCCCAATGACACACACACACACACACACACATACACACATACAAACATACACACATACGCACACACACACACACATGCACCATCACCACATGCTCTGCCTTTGTGCAACCTCTCCATGACACACACACAATCTCAACACACACAGTCACACAAAACTCTTACAAAATAATTGTCTTCCTGGCACTGGAAGAGGCCCTTATTTTACTCTCCCTCACCGCTTGCCCTTCTGCTTGGAGACACCTCAGCACAATGGAGGAGATTGTCTGAGGTTGGTGAGCGCCTCTCTTGCACTCGCTTCAGTGCGTTCCTCTCTCCTCCGACTTTATCTTGATCATAAATGGCTGCATTTTGCGGCTGTGCTTAATTCGATAACTGGAGCCCGTTTTTGGCCAGGAGGCTCGCACAATTTTTCAAGTGAGGAAAATGGGACACAGGTTAAAAAACATTGCTGAGCAGAGCTGTCGACACGGCAAACAAAGATGAGATGAGATGAGCTCCCCTCCCTCCCTCAATCCAGCCTTGTTATAGTGACGACCTTCTCTTTAGATTACCCCGGTTGTCGAATCATATGGCTCCCATTAAAACGAGGGATTTGGAATCCCTGTGTAAAACATGTGGCCAAATTCCACTTGGATTCGCTGTTAATGTTGAGGTTTCTGGAATGATATAGTACCATTATTGTGTAACTGTTATAAGATGGCTCACTACCACAGCACATGTCCTTCAAGTGACTCTGAACTTTAGCTGGTTTTATTTCATTTGTTTTTTTTTCAGTGCATGTTTTGTGTTTGTTTGACCATTGCCCAAGTGTCAGATTTTAATAAAGGCTTTAAAATGGAGGATCCAGGGAAGCTTCAGATCATGGCTTATGACTGTCCTGTTCAGATTTCAGAACTACTAAAGTCACTAAGTCTTGTCTTTAGAACATACACTATAGGCATTAAATATAAGTTATTGTCTGGATTCTTGTAGTTCTTCCAGATGTGGAATTGGAGACCCCCAGAGTTATGCACCAAATGGAGTCAGGTGTTGTTTACACTGGTCTCCATATTCAGATGACCTTTGACACCTAATGGTCAGGTCTCATTCATAGGTCTTATTTATGAGATGACAGGAAGAGCTGTGTGTCTGTGTCTTTTGTATTTTGTAGGCATATATTCTAATATTAATTGTATAACTCAAGTTGCTTTGGTATAGAAATACATTGAAAGTAAAATGTTCCATTTTTAGATATTATGTGTGAAGAATTATGGTAATAGGACCAAAATAGTGGTTGGATTTGTCCCATCTCGCATAATAGGAAACTTCAGAAACTGCTGTTATTCTCATTTCGGTTTGGTAAGCCAACCGCTTCTGTATTTTCCAGAACAAACCCTTCCATTTTTTTGTCAAGCTTACTGGTAGAAATGATTAAGTACAAATTTCCTGTGTTTCACTTGCAACACAGCAGAGCTTAGCAGGTTGGAAGCTCCTGCTGCAGTAGTCGGCCTACATGCCCCCCCATTTCTCTACATTATTTCCAGCCATTTACGAGAACCTGTGTGATTAATCTTCAGAAGACTGTTTCGGTTTGTGAAACGCTTACACTTACACGTTTCTCTCTGCAACCTGGTTTTCCCTCCACTCTACAATGACAAGCGGTCAGTCGTTCAGTCAGTCTCGCTATCGTTTGCATTGCCGCTGACTTGAAAGGCAAGCAGGCCTGATTGAAATGAATGAGGTGTGGAGAACTTTAAGCCTTATTAGTGTGCACTGGATGAGAGCTATGTAAGTGTGTGTGTGTGTGTGTGTGAGTGTGTGTGTACGCCACTGGAGCTCTGTGCCATCTGTTCAGTCCCAGTGGAAGGGGGCCAGCGCACAACCACAGGCCAGTGGGATGCTGGGATGGTGCTGAAGACGTCATCGTGTCTCAAGTGTCTTGTGTTCTTTGACAGAGGGCGGAAGTGTGGGTGTATATGACATGTGTGTGGGTGGGGGTGTCCTGTGCCCCCGGTGTGCCTGTTGGGGGAAGGGGGTCAAAATATTATGTAATTGTCCTCTGCAGTTCTTCACAGGTTTAGAGGACCAGGTCACAGACACACACACACACACACACACACATGCACGCACAGTTTGGGTAGCCTAGTACTAAAACCACCCAGGTCAGTTTCCATGAAACATGAAAACAAATGGGCATACTGACCATGGCCTTTGTGCCCCTTCCACAGGAGGTATCACAGCAGGGGCACAACATGCATGGCCAGCCTATCCGTTTGCTCTTCCTTTTCGTGGAAACCAACCTGGTGCTCCTAGAAGGCAGGGGGTCTGCACCCTAGAAGGGGGAAACAAGAGTTTTAAAAAGGGCCGCTCAGGTTTCAGATTTGTCACCACTTGAAACAATAGTCATGCTGTTTTTGCTTTCAGTGCCCAGGCATTCTTTAACCTTTAACCCCACTTAGCTTTGTTTAGCATGTTAACCCTGGCAGGTCAATGTCCAAATAGCTACATGGGACTCTGTTAACCATCATACAGCACATGCATCTCCACATATACATTTGAGTGAAGTTCCAGGGATGCCAATACACGCATATAGATACACTCTTTTTGTGTGTGTGTGTGTGGGGGGGGCGGGGGATTCTCTCAGTGTTGTCTTGGTTACTTAGTTCTTGCTTGTTTTTGTTTTGCATTGGCAGTAACAGGTTTGATTTGCGTAGTTACACTGTTGGCTTGGTGATCCATATGGGATGTGAATTGTTCGCAGGGAGGAAATACCATGGCTGTTGACAAAGGCCCGCTGGTGGTAGTTTTGTTTTAGTGTGTAGAGCTTGAGCGTGCCCCCCACCCACACAATCGCTGCATGCGACATGCTGACCATAATCTGGAACACAAACCTTAAGAAATGGTAAGTCCCCATGTCAAACACATCAAAAGCAGTGCAGCCCTGATTTTGATTAGGAGCCTCTTTCTTGGGGACAATTTGCTTAATAACTCCCAATGCAAACAGTGTTTCTGTTTTTTTTTGGCCTCTGTTGTTGGATTTCTGTGATGACGTTGTTGAGTTCGCGTGCCACATGTGGCAGGGACTGGCGTGTGGTGTGGTGTTGGGGCCTGCACTCGTTTCCCCCTCTCGGCGTTGGCGGTCATGTGTTGGCCGTGTCCAAAGCAGGCCCGCTGAACAACATGTGGTGTCCTGAAGTGACAGTCGCTGTAAACAGTGTTCCCCTTAGGCCGTGACTTGGCCCCGGCCCTCCGCGTGCGTAAGGCAAGCTCGGGGGACCGAGCTGAGCTCATTGTGTTTCTTGGGGAGAAAAGCTATGGAGCTTGCTGTGAAGCTTGTGTCCAAACGTATGGCTCTGATTTCAGTGCACTAACGCAGAGTAGATCCCGGCTCTCTCGTGTGCATAGCGGATGTTCAAACACTTTTATTGATAGACCTCCACTGGTGCTCAGCATGTTCCAAACCTGCTGCTTTCGGTCAGATAAATGCTGAAAAGAGGAGAATGTCTTACTGCGTCTTATTTTCAAAGGTTTTAAGGAGGAGGTAGAGCTCTTGGAGGTAGACAGGGTACAGCGGTAGCTGAAAATGGCAAACCACAATGCAAAGTTTCCCCTGCTGCATTTTATCCTTCGAAAACCACTCGCATTATACTTAACAAGAATCAGGGTTCACATTCTGCCCGCCATCATGTTAGCGAGCAGCTAACGAAGAGGTCACATTTTAGGAGCCTTAAGCCTTGAGGCAGTTTTTGGTAATTCCCGAAAAATGCCCGAGGAGCCATTTCCCTAAATTGTGTCATAAATTTTAACGATGGCATGTGGGCTGGAAATCGCTTTTCGTTAAGATGGAATCCTTGTTTAATATTTGCCACAAAAATCTGCCTCTGTTCTCCTGCACCAATTAATGAAAGGCTTAGAATGACAGTGCATCTGCAAGTCTTTCCCAACACTCTCAAACATTGCTTTATGTTCCAGCATCTGAGCAAGGGAGTCCAATAAGGTTGGGAGCAGCATTGAACTCGTAAACAAAGAGTTTTGGCAAACATTCCTTTAACTTTCTCCCCTCTTATTATTGTATAACGACATTCAGGCTTAAAGGTTTAGCTGACAAGACCATTTTACAATGTAGGCCAAGTGGATGCATGCATACTGCTGATGTTGTCACGCCTCCAAGGAACTGAATCCATGGAGTTATTATTAGCCATATTTGCGACATAAATCTGTTGTCTTGACAAGGGATTGAAAATTCCCCTTCTCAAGGACACTGCGACTTGTGAATGTGGCAGCTTAGCTTACTCGAGCATCTCAGCCATTCCATCAGCCTCATCATAAAAGCATCCCTTCCCTCTTCGTCATGTCTAGACGTTTCTTAGAAGTGAAATTCGCCTTTGGAGCGTGGTATTGCTACGCATTCATCAGCAGGCGGTCCTGAGTTCAAAGAGAAACACTGTACTTGGTCTATGGACCCTTTCAAGAGAGTTCCATTATCAGCATCATAGTTGGCCCCACAAGACTTCCTTTTTAACATTCCATATGTTATCTTAATGCAGAGGAAGTAGATTGGGGCCCAAATAGAACGTTCAAGCATTGTTTTTGTTTTTATTGTTGAAAGGGTCTATATGATAGAAGTATCTTATTTTACTCACACCATTATCACTCAGTGTTGCTGCTATGAGCTGTTTGTATTAATATGTGGTATAGGTTTCAACGTTAGATTTATTTGCGGATTTGGAGTCTAATAGTGTTACCCTGGAGTGATTGAATAAAGGGCCTTTCCTTTGAAATTGTATGTTTTGTTTGTGTGGGTGTCTGGCCACACACAGCGATTCACTTTCATTCCGCCATCAGCCTCACAATGCAAGGTGAGTCACCCTATTCAAGGAGGAATAATGATACAAATCACTTTGAACTTCAAAACCATTTACAACACAAAAGCAGCCATTTAGCAGTGGTGAAGGGTTACATGGGGAAAGAGTTGGGGGAAAAGGACCCATGTAAAAGACTGTTTACCTGAGGTCTCGGACACACACGCGACCCATTTTCTCGGGCGCGCTTTGTGGCCGATGTAGCAGGCACGTACAGTATAGCCCGTATGACTGACTGCAAGCTAGGGGTGGACCAGCAAGCTTTTCTATTTCTGGCACATGCCGATCGGGTAGTGACCACATTATGGCTGGGGGAGAAGACTCTCATTGTGTGGTGTCACACAAAGAGGACATGACCTTGACATCCCAGCACTGGCAAACGCTCAACAGATGCACAGCCAAACTAGATCTCTTTGAACTACGTCCTGACCTATGACATACTGATTTTATTACTTTGCTGACATCATTCTTTGTTTGTAATGAGATTATATTGAATCAAGTTGATGAATTGGTATATTGATAACGTTATATACACTGATAAAAAATCCTCTTCGGACTTAAGACGATAAATTTACTGTATTGCGAAGAACAGTTTGGGGAAATGATATAGTCAGTGGACGGCCTTCCTCATTTACTAATCAGTTTATCACACAGTACTATTTATGCTGAACAGTAGCAAAAATGCTTTTCTGATTAATGACGACTAAAAATAGTGCATTTTTATGAGCAAAGGGCAAAGAGGCCAGTATCACATTCAGTCCAGAGCCACAACCTTTAACCCAGAGGAAAACAAGTTGTTTGTTTGCTTTTTTTGCGGTGCACCAAGTATTTCCTCAAGCTTCCCTGGCCGGGCATCCTCTGTGCATCTCCATTAAGCCGGCTGTGGGGAAGTAAGAGCCGTGACTAGCTAACATCTGGTCAAACAACAGCAGGATGGGGATGGATGGGGTGACCCCATAACTGCATGTAGGCAACATGTTAGTCGGTGCCCCTCGCCATCATGCAATCAGACAAAGTGGATGTCAGTGGTAAAGTGAGGCCTTGCGGCTGCTCGGGTGTTTATTTGCTGCAGTTATGAGACCTGAATGTCTTAAACCGAGGCCCCAGCCTAATGCCCTACAGCCATGGGAGATTGTGTTTATGTCATCAATCAAACAATATGGTGTTCCTAAAAGAAGAGTGACAAGCACAACAGTCGCCATAGTACACAAATAGCGTTGCATTCTTTACAATCTTTCCTCCTCCGAGATGAACGTTAGGGATAAGACCAGACCATAATGATGCCACAGTGTTATGATGTGCCCTGAACACAATGGATGACATGAATGGATCGCATTCTTCCACAGTCGGTACACAAACAATGCCTGAGTTGTAAACCCCTGGTCCCTCCGGTGCGGCCCGGGCTGAGGTTTTTGTGTTTTGTTTTTCCACCAAAAGTCATTTGCGCACCACGGAGGGCCCCTGCCATTTGAAATCGCAGAGACTGGGTGTCAGTCAGTCAGCACACACTCCAGACAAGTGTTTTCGATTCCCTCGCGCTGCGTTTCGGCTTCAGATGACTCGATTCCGAGAGGCACGAAAAAAAAAAAACACCCTTCATGGCCGCTCCGGTCCACCGCAAAAAAACTTGGTTGTCTTACGCGTTCGTTTCTTTCTCTACTTTCTCGTCCTAATCAAAGCAATCTGCCGAGGCACACACAACACATGGCAAGAATTCCCTTTTTCGAAATGACGCCAATTAGAAGCAAATGCCTCTGCTGGCTCCGATAAGGAAGCCACGTTGGCCCCTGCAATATTTAAATCAACAACTTTAATTTGGAAGTATTTACATGTGGCCCCGTCACTAAAGACCTAGCTGAAACAATGCGTTTGTCAAACACTGGGTCTTCAGATGTGACAGGATTTAATGGGGTGGAGGTTACTCAAGATGACATGATTTGTTATGAAATTGGCCCCCAACTCCAGCGATTTTTCTCAAACTCTCAGGGAGATGACTTACAGACTCAAGGCTGAAGGTAGTGCACCAGTCCCCTAGAGTATAACCACATTGCGTGGCCTGTCTGATCGCTTATTTCCACTTGAGATGGTTCTCAATCAGACATGGATGTATATTCTCTCTCTCTCTCTCTCTCTTGCTTGGTCGTTGTCTCTCTTTCAGTCCTGAAGCATTTGAAACTAATGTGAATGCAAGCTTTCTCTTTGAGGGTGGCTGGGCATATGACTCACGTTGTGATGAGATTTGCGAGCTCTGGTTTGGATGAGCCCATCTTGCAGCGCACCGCTGAGACAAACAGTCTTTTCTCTCATCGCCATCTGCTTGGCATGTTTGGAGTGCCTTTGGAAAAAAGAGGGAGAGAGAGAAAGAGAGAGACGTGAGTGAGAGAAAGAAAAACTTAAGGGGAATTAAAATACTGCAGATCTCACACTTTTGCGATCCAAGGGAAAAGTCATTTTGCCGCATGGCAACGGTTGCTGTGAAGCATGCCAGGGCTGCTCACGGAGATTGGAGCGCTCATCTCGCTTCGGCAGAAGGAGCTTCACTCTGAGACTCGCTGTTACATGAGAATTGGGTTTTAGTCCTACTTTGTTGGACATTATGCATTCACTGTCCTCTGCCTACTTTTTTTGTGCCTAGCGAGCTATATGAGTCACCATGTGTTTCAGACTGACCTTCCTCATAGATTTGCCCTCAGCGTCCCTCACTCTCGCTAATAGAGAAATCAGAGTGACATTTCTGTGCTAATGCTGTTTATGGCTGATGAGGCAGCCTTCCTTTCTGGCTGCAAAATGTGTTTTAAGTCTCACGAACATGAGATAAGTTTGGATGGTGTTGACATTCTCTCATCCGTTTATTGTTTTGGTCATTTAGAGTTCTTATACTGGCTGCCATTACACTAACTGTGATATGTAGCCTACCACAGAAATATTAGAACATGATTATAACAAAATATATATCTGGGACTCTATATCTGGGATATTTTGATGTAATCAATGCTTATTTTGCGTATTTCATTTACTTATTCTGCATGTGCATGCATAGATTGACTGGAGGGTGGAGTGGGGGACAGTGGCTGGCACACAGTAGCAAGTTCAGTTGGCCAGAAATGCTAGTATTGCTCACAGCTTAGTAAAACATCAGCTTCTGGTTAAATACAGGTCTATGTGCTATGGTTGCACGACAGCAGCACACATAAAGGAATAGCTGATTCAGCAAAAAAGTGTGCATTGAAGCAGATGTGTGATGCCATGTTGTCTCCCTGGTGAATACTGCCAAGTCTTTACACAGGAAGCATGTATAAATCATTCAATTCCTTGATGGCACTAAATAATTTCCTGAAAAATGCAGATGAAATAATTGGCTAGACATGGCAGGTTCTCTTCAGTAGGGAGACTTCCAAATGGCACATTCTCAAACTAATCAAAGGATTAAGCTTTGCATGGCTTACCGTTGTCATTTTGTTTGCAAGTATACTGGGCCAATGCTCTGGCAAACCTGGCTTAATGCTTCCCTATGAGGAGCACACGTTTTCATCTACACACACTGTCTTACTCATGGTTTAGATGCCTTGAGAAATCTCCAGATAAGGACAGCCAGAGGACATGTACTTGAAACTCTCTACTGGCCTTTCAACATGAAAAAAGCAGAATAATTTGTTTTCATTTGCTCTTATTAGGACAAAAATGCAGTCTAAAAATAGATCTCAGAGGCATTTAAGGTTAAGACATACTCCCGTTTTGAGGTTTCTCAACAAATTCTTTGGCTCCTTTTTGAAGATATGGAGGTTGCACACAGGAAGCTTGATTGAGGCCTTTAAGGTTAAAACGACATCATCCCCAAATTAACATATAATTTCCAACCAACTCTTGTTTTGAAGATATGGAGGTTGCACTTAGAGAGCTTGATTGCGATCTCAATCATGGCTTAGTGCACACTTCCTGCGTCGCTGTTTCTCAACCCCTCCTCTTTTTCAGAGCCTGTGACATGGGTGTCGAGGACCTTTTTTTTTTTTTTTACTTCTGCTTCAGGCTTGCCTCTCATCTTGTCCATAGCTCGTGTGGGCCACCACTTCCTGTTAAAACAAATAAGGCAGAGAATAAAGAAAGAGTTTATTTTTTCTGTTTTATTTACTTTTTTATTCTTCCTCACGCGGCTATAATTAGCCCAGCAGTCCCCTCCTTAGCCTTTCAGACAAAGCCCTCATGGGACATTTTGCTCTGACACCCTCTTGGGATCTTGTTCGACCTTGTTTCCAGTCTCTTCAGATAGCATTGATTCCTCTAAATTCATCCGTGAGAACAGCTTTTACATTGTTGTTGTTTGACATTGTAAAATTTACTGATAAGTGACAAGTTGTCATGTTTTTCCTACAACCCAAGTGGAAAGTCAGCTTGGTTTTAAAATGAAGTGTTGTTTTTGGATCTGCTAAATAGGTCACAAGCCCAAGATTGAACTATTGGGGATCTCTTTGTGGCCAGGTTTGTGATTTGGGGTATTTAGGAAAAGATTACATCAGAGTACTCCTACTGAAAGTGATTGCATTAACACACAATATGACATCAAGCAGAGCTGGGCTTTCTTCTGCTGGACTGTTTTTTTATCACTGCTTGCTAAGATCTCTTATCTCAAATGAGAATGAGAATTCTCACTCTCTTTATCTCTCTCTCTCTCTTACTCACACTCTGCCACTCACTCACACACAACCATACACACACACACACACACACACACACACACACACACACACACACACACTCAAACACACACAACCACACACACACACACACACACACACACACACACACACACTCAAAACACACACACACACACACACACACACACACACACACACACACACACACAAATGCTGCATCTAATGTGTAATCATGTGGCGCTGGTCTCCCCTCGGCTGCTTGGCTCAGGGCTGGATAGCCCTTGGCGTGGGGCCTGCGATTATGGGGGCCAACCCGCTTGTCCCGGCGCTCCAGAGAGACGGACTCAGGTTCAGCAGGCAGGATACAGCTGGAGCGGATCCCTCTGGTCAAGGCCGAGAGAGGGGGAGAGAGAGAGAGAGAGAGAGAGAGAGAGAGACACAGAGAGAGAGGATGGAGGTATTGGGGGAGGGAGGTGGGTAATTTCCTTACAAGGCTTGTGTATTTTTTTAAAAATACCCTGAGATGTTGTGAGCTTGGTGGTTCTTCTTTGTAAGCAGTAGGGGGTAAGAAAGATGCCATAAGCACCCCCCCCCTCCAAAAAAGGGGTACATTTTGCGTGTCCCCGCTTTTTTTACTTTTACACCATACATTGTTTCCTGGACAGCTGGCCGGTCCGTTTTGGGTGTGGGTAGGGATGGGAGGATATGACCGGCCGCTTACAATGCACAGCCAGCCAGGAAGAATTCCCCACAGTTTCAGATACTGGGAATCACATTGCGACATACATCAACATTTCCCCTCAAATGCTGTACACACCATGGCCTGAGCCGAGGGCATATTTCAATCCCTTTGAAACACTATCACATTTCATGCCAGACACTTTGTTTCTTTTTTTCAATCTGATGGCAACCGTCTTTGCATGTTATGGGACACATTTTGAAAACAATCAAATAACATAAAGACAAATTAATATTTTGCCCAGTTGAATTATTGTTTTATGGGCTTCGCGCTGATGAGCGCATTCTGCTATGTGCCCATGAACTCGCGCTTGCGGTTCCTTTAAAGTTGTACAGAAGTGAGAGAAGATCCAAACTGTAGGAGGGGGGAGGGGGCAGTGCACCAATAAGGGCGACTCGTTGGGAGCTGCGCTGCGTCGGCACAGATAAGATGAGCATGTTAGCGTTTCAGTCTGAAGACACCGCGCAAAGCGAATGGTTGACAATGGCATTAAAAGTAGTCCACCCTTAAGTCACAGAAGGTTTAATACGTCTGTCGAGCATAAATGGATGGACAACGGATGATTGCATTAAGAAATCACTTGTCATCAGGGGAGACGACTTATTGGAAATAATGGGGAATACGACTCCCAAACCGCTCATTGGTAAGCTATTAAAATAAATATCACCCATAAACTGAGTGTATAATGCAATGATTGGGTCTATATTGCAGATGATTAGAATGAGCGTGGGTAAAGATGGGTTGTCCTCATTTCTTTACTTGAAGGCTACTGTACCATGCTTTGCCTCTACCCCTCCCGACAACTGTCTTGAGTCGCTGCAGCGTGAGTGGCGCGGTGAGAGCGTGCGTGGGTGAGGAATGATAAGGTGGCAATACAGGAGTGTCTGAATAGACATAAAGAATCATTGAAGAGTGGCATATTTCTGCATGTGGTTATTATCAGTCACGGCCAGCTTTCCATACAACGTAGACCACTGGCTGTCTGTCATAGATGATTTTGTGTTTTGTGAGAGACCGTTTTCCACAGCGCACGTCAGTGTGGTGATTCCCTCAGTTCAGCGTAGGTGACGTTTTCTGTCGTTATTTATTTATTTCTGCATAAGGTAGTGAAGAATATGCAAACATGTTCATTGATAAATCATATAATGTGGGCTACTGTAGGGTAGGTTATCATTCTACAATAAACATGATTGAATTTGTTAATGTACATATGATGTAGTTGATGTAGTTATGATATAGGTTTTTGGCCTATTATTTATTGCAGTGAGTGTCATCTACAGTATTGTTTTTAGGCCACTTTCCACGTTACTTTGTCTGAAGATTAATCGAATTGTGAATGTTATTGTGAGAACTTGGGGGAATCATCTTTCCATTGGACATAGTTATGCAGGCTGCGGCCCCTTACAGGTTTGTGTAACGACGAGAGTTTTCTCGGTTCTTTGAAAAATAAAGGACATTAGTGATATTCTCCTCTATTTCCCAGTCGTTGTCAGCGTAAAGTGAAAGCTTGACACTGTCAGGTGGTTCAGATTAGGGAACACCAATGATAAACAAAACAAAAAAAGACCACACACACACACACACACACACACACAAGAGAATAGCCTACCTAGGCTAAATGAAAATCAGCCCGGTATGTTCTGAAGTCTTTTGAAAAGTCTTTTGATCATTGTCGTTGACTTTTTCATACTCTTTGACTAGTTCTTATTTAGTCTGTGTCGTAGCCTATGTATGACCGCTTTATTGTTGAGCATGCCATTACCACCCATAAATAGCTTGCCTGTCTTGTTAGCTCTAGATTGTATTTATAGTATTGCTATTGTCAGCCTCTTTAGTAGCTTACTCTAGGCCTTTGATCATATGTCATGGATGTTTACACCGATGGGAAAAAGGGCGCTTATTTTCGCGGTGGAGAGACTGCAGCAGGTGAGCGCAGTGTACTTCACCTGACTGTTAACCTGACCTACTAGACAACACCTCTACTGTCGGCCTAACGTAGGTGTGAATTACCATGCCAACGACCTTATGTTGTTGACAGAAAAGCCCGTAGGTGTGCCAGTAGCCAAGTCATCAGTAGTTGACTTGTGTCTCAAGTGCAAGCGAAGTCTTTCAATCGATTTTAATTTCCCACAGATGTTTGTGCTGATGGCTCTTGATCGAATAAACACCGAATTCAGTTAGGCAGTTTGGCATAGGCTACCCCTTGTGCCTCGACTTGTGAGAAGACAGGAAACATGTGGTCTGTCTGAGATCTAACAAGCCATGGTTTGTGAAGACTCCGTGCGCGAGAGTAGGCCTAATCAATAATGCATGGACCAATTACATGTTTATTGTCCTAGCTGATATTTAAATGTTGAGCTATATCTCCGTGAACACCCATTACCAGTCGCCATCGTTTTTTCCTCTCTGCTGTATGGCAGGGAATTGCATACAGATGTGAATTTGGGGTACAGAAATCTGTGTTCCGGGACTGACCTTCCCTTTAATATATGAAACTATAGAAACGACTCAATTACAGCCTATGGATAATGAT
>NC_063209.1:12431111-12441111 GCF_017589495.1 Alosa alosa | reverse complement strand
AACCCAGGACGCGCGGCCATATTGGCGATTCTCAGTGAATGAAGTACAATGGAGTATTATGCACTTTGGATATCTTACGTGATTGTAGCCGTGTCTAAACAACAGAAAAGCTCATCAAAATGCGTCTAAGATGCAAAGGCATATATGGCAGGACTTGGACCACAAGAAAAGGCGCGATATTTCGAGAAATTACGGATTATTGGCAGCGCAGGTCCATATGAGTTGGGTGAGGGAGACGAAGTACCAAGTTCAACCACAAGCGCCCCCCTTCCTCTGATAACTTCTGGCATTATTCTCCTTTCTCCCTGTTTTTTTAATAACTTTTGGAAGTCGATACCTACACCAGATGTTTTTCTCAGTCTGACCTATCGGTACAACCTAAAACACGGCAATAATTAACATTTTCCTTGACGAAGTTAGGGATTTACTTCAGTGCCTAATGCTTTCTAATGAGGCGAGTATCTCCAATATGGCGACGTCCAGATCTGATGACACGCCGTGCAAACCCCTAATGTGTTTAGCTTGGTTTCTTGATGGCTAGCTCGCTAGCTGGTGGGGGTTTAGCGTAGCAGGCACTGGCTACCGAAGCTGCAGGGGGAGCTATGTTGTGAAAAATGCAAGCCCAAATCAGGCTAAAACCCAGAAACAGCGAAAAAATAAGCAGACTTGCATAGGGCTTCTTTAAAACAAAAGTGCTTGCTTCGTCCATCTGCCAGTATCTCAGTCAGCCACAGCAGTGTCAAAGTTTGACCAGAGAATTTTCCACACCAAGATTTTTGGTTTTTAAATCTACACAAATCTAGGCCTACACATGGTTCCAATATGGCCGCTAAATGCTCCTGCTAACCTCAGCATAGGAATAGGACAGAAGTTACAGTTGTTCTACAGCTTTACTGAGTCCATACCACCATGAATTCATGGTTATCGAGAAGTCAGCAATAACAAGGAGAAACTCTCTGCATCCAAACCCATATCCATTTGACCCAATTGTACTCATTGGGCTCTATTTTAATGGTCTGAAACGGAAGTGTCTTTGCGCAAAACGCAAGTGGGCTTTGTGGGCTGAAAATTTCGAAATTCTGGCTGTTAAATATACCCTTTTAACGCAGTTTGGAAGGGGCATACAAACTTTAACAGAGCAAGCAGGGCCCGTTTTCTGTCTGACTTAGGTGACGTGAACATTGGCTACCAGCAGACTTCACTGCTGCTTGACACTACCTTGCATGGAGACATATTTCACGTTAACAGTGGAGATGTTAGCAAAACTATAGCGTTTGGTAAATGGAGATGCATATCATCTCCCTAATTTACTTCTTTTGTGCAACAGCCCACATTATGCGCTCACTCCAGCGAGACGAGTGAAATAAGTGTAGGCCTGTCATCGGCATCGCCATAGGCTATTTGCTATGATATAAGCTACTGTTAGGCCTACTACAACAAGTCGCGATTTATTAGGCTATCCAATCGCTATGCTGTTTTCATGAACATTGCAGAAATCCACTTCATTCACCTACCCACGAGTGGGTCAGTTTCACTTTCGCAAACACGCATACACATTGAATGAGCGCTCATAGCCTACCACTTCCACCTAATGTTATGCCTCTATATTTTATGAATTAAGAAGTATTTATTGATCAGGAAAACATTTAGTTTATTTTTCTTTCGGTCCGCGGTTCCATAACACCATTCAGTTGTGCCGCAAATTAACAGACAGAAGCACCGGGCATAATCTAGCCTAAATTCATGGCAATTTTTTTTTTAAATCCGAGGGCCCCCATTGGCTGAGGGCCCCTGTGCACGTGCACACTTGGCACAAGCCATGATCCGTCCCTGTTTGGGATCACTCTAACTGAATCACGAGGTTATGAATGCATGGCGATATTTTTGCAATTTACAGTATAATCTAACATACTCTCCCGTGCTGCCGCTGGGGCCTTTGGGTTAAATGGCATAAGCATGCAATTCAACATCACGTCTCCTTAAGTCCTCTAATATTTCCTAATTTATGTCATCAACACATCCGTGATTCGTGAAAATGTGTAGATTTATGCCTATTTTTTCACATCTTAATGGACACCACACTGATTTCCCTCGGGTGGTAATATTTTTCTTTGAAATGATGTATGGTTTACAGAAATGGGAACTACGATGTATAGATAAGAGGAGTGAAGTGTGCGTTGCGCAGCACAGGCGGCCAAGCAAGGGCTCCTTACCCTAGGCAACTCAACAACGAAAAAACAAGTTGACCTAACTTTCAACTCTGCACAGTATCCCATTAACTGCATGACAGTAGGCTATTTAATATTTTCTGTTAAGTAGAGTTTGTAAACACGTTATCATCAACTTAATGCACGCACAACATTTGTTTGAGCAGGAGAGAGAATAACAATGAATGGATGCAGCAACTACAGAAATTGTAGCCATACTTGCTGCTTTCTTGTACTATCTATGGTTGCTGGTTAACAGCACATAAAAGCTGATTTAAGCTAATTCACTAACTCAAGACTTCAAGGCCATCATGGATATAAAACGTTTTTTGAAAATAACGAAAGGATGGAGGGAACATAACAAAGATTGGAGTTATTTCAGATGGGCTACAACAAGGTAGGCAAAATTATGGTGCTTAAAACCTTAGTCATAATTAGGCGTTGTTGTTGTAAAGATATTGCATGTAGATGTACTATATAGGCTACTAAATTTTTAGGTCACCAATGCACGAACAAAACCGGGAAATGGACAAATATTATCAAGGCTTTGAATGTTTCCGTCTGTGCACGGGGGTGTCTGTAGATTGGTGTACAACGCATTCATTCATGCAGGCCTGTGGTCATGCATGCACCCTTAAAATAGCATCTGCATTTGCGCCACAGACTTTAGACCAGGGAGTTCCTGGTCTGTGGCGGAATTGTTTTCTGAAACTGCAAAATATCAACAGTAAGCGTTATGCCGAACACGCCCGTCTTTTAAGCTGAACGCCCGTGAAGTACAGTTGCATTCCCTAATTTATAGGCATGTACCTGTGAAGGGAAAATTCCAATATGCGCTGACTGCAAAATAGGAAAGACAAAAGCACGAGTATACCAAGTCAATTGCGCTGGGACGCAAGATAGAGCTCATTGTGTGCAATGATAGTATTGTTCTTGCCCAATAACCATTTACACAAACTATAGTATGTTGTACTATTTACATATTCAAACACCATACAACGAAATGTAGCTGTTGCTAATTTTGATTACGAGACAACCATAAGGTCAGGATTGGACTGCTGGAATGATAGACTTTAAGATACACAGGCACAATAGCGTCGAGGTTTATGCTTCGTGTAAGATGGCCTATGTCTTGACGGCTGGAGCCCCTGGCTGCTGATCGAGGCGTTACAGATGCTGCTCGGTGGAGGTAGCACCCTTGATTGTTGCACGACAGTTTATAGTATAATTATCCCTAACGCCTAATGAGGAAAGAGGGAAATAGTGTGTATCGAGCAGAGCGAGCACACTGTCTGATCCTTTGCTTCTAAAAGTCCAGAGCAGTTTAGTTTAGTAAACAGTCCTCAGAGCCACTCCTAATAACGAGACAGAAAGGAATGATGGTCTTTGGAGTAAAACGAGCGGCTTTATCTTCTTAATCTACGGCAAGTACTGAAACCATAATAATGGCCTCCATTCACCTGCACACATCTCTATCCATCTCTCGGTATCTAAATGAGATCTATGTATAGAATCAGTAGGGATGCCAGAGGCAGTTATTTGACCAGGTTGCAGTTCTGCAGCGGTGTACGTTTCCAGTGTCCTATTAGTGTCAGCGCTTTCTTTTATGTCTGGTCCCCTGATATGGCAACAGCATAGTGATCACATCAGGCATGATAGCTCTAGCACTTAAACTGCCTTGCCTGTCCCTGACCTAAGAGCAGTGACGGACCGGGATTAAAAAACGGCCCTGGCATTTTCACCACCCAGCGGCCCACACGGGGACATGCACGCACGTGCCCGCAACACACAGATATAACTTCACATGCACGGGAAAGAACATGCATGTTTGTAGCCCCATTGGTGATGAACTCTAACTTTAATAAACATAAAGACTAAACCAAGAACATGGATATATCAATGCACAACTCCAAAAAAATGAATGCAATATGAAAATGAAAAAAGAATAGCCTAGAATAGATCATCAGAGCAGCCGCTCCACAAACGTGTCTTAATTAACGTCATGCAGTTAACAAGGTGCGAAGGAGCTTGCTTTTCTCCGCAACACTGTCTATCACGTCATCAGCATCCAAGTTCATTACGACCTCTTTCTCTGTCGCCATCAGCATAAAGGCCTCCAAATTATCCTGTGACAATCGTGTCCTTAGGCGATTCTTGATGAATTTAAGAGTGGAAAAACTCAGTTCGCATGCCACTTGAGTACATGCCAGTGTTAGTAGGAATTTATATGCTATGCTAACCATATATTGTTGTAGGCACAGGTAAAGAGGTTTAACTGCTGGAGAAGGAAATAGCAACAGATTGCACAATTCTTGCAGGTAGCACATTTCTTGCTCACCAGGTTTATTTCTGTATCTTCCTCTATCTCCGCAGCATCATCAAAGTTCAGCTCTGACTGTGTACTCGTTTAGAGGAGACTTTTTCAGGCTGTCCCAGTGCGTAGCCAGGTGTCAATTCTGACTGTAGATTTTCGACCGTAGCATCTTCACTAAATTTAAGCAGACATTCACTTATGTTTCGAAGTGCATTTGGGGGCAGTTTATTAGCTTTTATAAAGGGAAAATTCCGAGGATCAAAGCATGCTAGATCGGCATACAATTCCCCGTGCTGAAGGAAGTAGACGCATTCGGTTTTGAAATTCCCAGAAGTCATTGCTTCATATAACTTTTGTAAACTAATAATAAAATAAAAGATACAGGCATATTTATTGTATTTCAATTTCAAACAATGCACTTTTTAAACATTTGATTGAATAAGGCTACAAAAGAATGTAGACTGATGTATTTATTGAGGGTCACCATGACTGTAGTATAGAGACTCTTATCTGGTATAAACACTGATCAGTTTCCCACTGTATAGGAGGAAGAGGGAGTTAGAGATAAATGGCTGATTTGAAGCCATTTAACACCATTGATGCGTGATAGTGGGCCGAGAGATAATGTGGAACTGGGCTTGCGATAAAGGGGCCGCACGAACCCGACAAGTATGCCGCCCCGTGATTGGCCGGCCCAGTCGGCCCACGAGAGGCCGCGGCCCTTCTGGCATCTGCCCAAATGCCAGACTGTCCAGTCCGTCACTGCCTAAGATCTTAATTATCCCCAGAAAAAATACTAGCGTAGTATGTTTTAAGTCAAATGTCTACAGACTGCAGAGCCATGGCGGGGAGAACTCCAGAGCGTGACTCACAGAATTAATATGCGGGACATGATGGATTTGTATAATTTCACATGACCCCGTTTCTGATCTTAGTGGCATTGTTCAAGGCCAGGCCAATATTCCCCTGTTAGAGTCCGTCTGTCTCAGCTCCACGCCCACCTCCACAGCCCAGCCCAGCCTCTTTGGGTCTCAACACAGATAATCACTGTTATTCCGAAAGGAGCGAGATAAATTTTTATCATGCCATTGTGTAGCGCATTGTTTATTGTTGCCCTTTAAAACGGAGGCCTCCTGATGGGCTTTTAAAGCATCTCATTTGCCCCTTGAGACCTCCGCTACGCAGTAAAACAGATGAGTTGGAAGATTAAATGGGACGCGGATGACAAGCTCTTGCTCTTGGCCAGCCACAAATTGCCTCAGTCACAGAGCCCAGCTTTAGCCTCACATGCCTTAGCCTCGATCTTAGGACCCTGACACAGAGAAAACAAAGGCCATATGTCAATTTTTTATTTGTAATAAGCAAAATAGGTTGCATCTTTATTTGTAACCTATACAGTACATATCTTTACAAGTAGTCATTGCAAAATAGTCAGATCACATGACCTTTTTACAGTTCATCCAAATATTATTATGAGGGAGATGTGAGAGCGACGCTGTAATTCAAATCATAAGGGTTGGGATGGGAAAAACTCCAGCATGTCCTGGGAGAGCTGATTACTGTGTGAGGCGGAACTCGTGGTACTGTGTTGAGTAATATGTGTTTTTTGGGGTTCTGAGGTTGCCTGTCTGTCACACTTAAGAATGACAGATGTTCTGTTGTTGGTCTCAGTTCTTTTTCTGGCCCGGGGGGCTGGGCTGTTGTGTGGTACATGCGGTCCCCCCATAGGGAGTCTTAGATTGCTCTCGTCACCTAGCCGGAGGCCTCCTGGAACATGCCACTGTTTTCAAGCGCGTGCACACACACACACACACACACACACACACACACACACACACACACACACACACACACACACACACACACACACACACACACACACACACACATACACACACACACACACACACACAAACTCATATAGCCTCTGGATGTGGGACCCAGGGTTAAGGCTGAACACTTCCCCATGTGTGTGTCGGCAGTGACCTGCTGGGAGGGTGATGGGAAGATTACCCAAAGATCAGCGGGGCAAGAGTGTGAGTGAGCGAGAAGGAGGAAGAGAAGCAGGAGGAGGAAGAGAGGAGGAGGAGAGATGCAGGACAGTGTGGGAACAAGTTTCTTTTTTTTTTCCCTTTTTTGTCGTTTTTGGTGTAACAGTCCGTCTGGATGTCATTCCAGAGGTTGACAGCATGTCTTGCTGTGAGGTGGTGTGGGAAAGGAAACATGGAGAGCTGTTTAAAACGGATGAATCAGCATTCTGGGCTTTATCAAATTTAACAAGCCTGTTGTGCGGGTCCCAAGTGGGTGTTGCTGCGGTGGTAAGGGCCAAGTCCGAGTTCTCAGGTCTTACAGGATGCGCTTGAGATGACACTGACAATGGCAGCTATATGGGAGGTTTGCGTAATAAAATTATATTGAAAGAAGTTCAAGTTGGACTGAGCCGTTAAACTCTCACAGGCTAAAATTCAGTTATTGTGATAGATTTGGTGAACTATAACAGCGTGTGATTAGTTTTGTTGTTTTTTTCTTTTAGGTTTGATATAAAGCACACAAACAGAATAAAACAAATCTAATCGTTTTGTAGTAAAATTGTGGATTGATGGAACTTGGTAACATTTTGTCTGTTCTTAGAACATGCCCATATGTTTAAAGGAACTATCTTGGGTCTGACTGTGTTTATGAGTCTGGTGACAAATAAAAACAACTTTGTTTTGTTGTTGTCTTCCCCCCCATCAGATGCGAACCTGCAGCACCGTCCTGTGGTCAGCCGGCAGTACTACACGTTGCCGGGCAACGGTGTGGAGCGTCGCACGTCGGCCCCTCCGGCCTCGCTGGCCCCGGAACCACCGCGCTTCCACCCACAGGCCAAGGGCAAGAACATCCGCCTGGACGCTCATCTGCGGCGCGCCACGCGCAAGAACAGCTTCTGCAACGGCATCACCTTCAGCCAGCGGCCCGTGCGCCTCTACGAGAAAGTCCGGCTGCGGCTCTCGGCCATCCACAGCGGCTGGAGCGGCGCGCTGCGCTTCGGCTTCACCAGCCTGGACCCCGGCGAGCTGGCCTCCTCCGACATCCCCAAGTACGCCTGCCCGGACCTGGTGACGCGGCCGGGCTACTGGGCCAAGGCGCTGCCCGAGAGGCTGGCGCTCAGGGACAACGTGCTAGCCTTCTGGGCCGACCGGCACGGCCGGGTCTTCTACAGCATCAACGAGGGCGAGCCCATCCTCTTCCACTGCGGCCTGAGCATCGGGTGCCCACTGTGGGCCATCATCGATATCTATGGGATCACGCAGGAAGTCACGCTGCTGGGTAAGTAGGGACAGCCAGGGGTGGCAGGGTGGGTGGAGGTGGCTGTACTCCATGCTGAGCCAATGCCAATGCCCTGTGACTGTGACTTCATTCAAGAACAAAGTGACCTATAGACCCTTTCAACAATAAAAACAAAAACAATGCTTGAACGTTCTATTAGGGCCCCAATCTACTTCCTCTGCATATGGATAACATATGGAATGTTAAAAAGGAAGTCTTGTGGGGCCAACTATGATGCTGATAATAGAACTCTCTTGAAAGGGTCCATTGATTTGTGTTGAATTGACTTGAATGAATAATGGTTCTTCCTGTTGCTTTTTTTCCCTTTTTTTTGTATGTAAAACAAGACGTCACTTTCCAGACCACTGGCGGATCTCGGAGTGGTTAACGATGTCTGTGTGCGCATTTCTCTGAGCCTTGGTTATAGAACAATTTTAAATATTTTCCTGGAAGTGTTAACCTAATATTTAGACTATAAATTATATAGACAATAGTGTGAATTGCAATAACCCATCAGCCAAAAAAAGGCCCCAGCTCTTACAATAGTGTATAGCAGTACCCAGAAAGAACAACTGGTGATGAATGTGCAGAATCCTGTGAGAAGTTCCATTCCACAGTTGGAACTGTCTGAGGGCAAAAGTGCACATGACTCTTCTCCCGATAAAAAGCCTCTACTTCCTAAACAGTTCCCTACAAAGAAGCCTTTATTGGACGAAAAGGACTCTTCACTGTTCATATTGTTTTGAAACTGCTAGCCAAAGAACGCTTGAATTGTGGATTCTCTCTCTTTTTTCTTACAGAATATTATGGATTTATTCATGCTTGTTATGTAACCGCGCTTGTTTTTTTTAAGCTGAAGATGCTGTCATTAGTAGTCTAACGAATGGCCAGATGAAATAGGCTTAGGCCATGAAGCAATATGAAGAGCTCATTATACAGGGGAAAAAATCTCAAAAAAGAGCAGCTCAAGGCCTTCCTTTTAAGGTTGGGTTAGTCAGCATTTTTGTCTGAAGCTCCAAAAAAACAAACGGATGCGCCCACTCACTCTCGAGGCCCACTCAGACTCCATCCTCTGTTTGTTTCCGAGGACATCTGACAGACAGGCAGATTATTGCCTTGATTGGTTGGGTGTCTTCCGATGATTATTTGGACGTTGCAGTGAGGGTCAGCTTGTTTGTTTTGTTGTCCCCATTTCCAGAGTGTGGACCTCACAAACAGAGACAGTAGCTTCAGTGGAGTGAAGAAATAGTGGACAGAGCTTAATGGTGATTTCATCAAGATACTATTCTCCCCCTTGAGTGTACCTCCAAGGAGACAGTGAAATGTGATGCAATAAATGGGGATAGGTCTATGTGTAGTAGCCGTAGCCTCAAAAGTCTCTTTTTGATGGAGCCACTTAATGTGGATGTGGAAAAGTATTTTGCCTACATTCTTTCATACAGTTGAGTTGAAGCGAGAGGAACTGAACTGAAATAGACTCCGCTGGCTGTAGGTGCTTTGAAATCCGATTAGATGAATGATTGAGTTTCTAACTGACGCCTCTGAAGTGCAGCTCCCTGCCTCCTCTTAGTGAATGGCGAGTGCTGTGCTGGGTTCCTTCTCCATACACACACACACACACACACACACACACACACACACACACACACACACACAGCACACATTGCCTCCCAGGCTCTGTGTATGATGGCCAAATGAGATTTGTTAAGGAACGGAAGGAATGGAATGTGTGGGCCTGAAGATTTGCTCCTGTGAATCCCAACGCTTGTGAGCGCCTGAAATATCGGGCAAGCTATAGACCCCCCCCCCCACACACACACACACACACACACACACACACACACACACACACCTCCTCCTTCCACCCCCTGCGTAGGCAAGGCGGTCTGTGTGTGTTGGGTGGTAGTGGGGCGGTCTATGTAGGTCGCGGTGGATAAAAGTGTTGCCTGCCACGTGATTTAGAGCGGGCGTCGGGGGAACGTAAACAGTCACCTCACGCGGCCGCTGTGATGCGTCCCAGAGGCTGGGGATGGGGGGCGGGTGCTCCTCGGTATCTGCCTCTGTGTGTGTGTGTGTGTGTGTGTGTGTGTGTGTGTGATTTCCCAGACGTGCTCTTTCCCTCGCTCACTTCATCCATCCCTTCCTCCTCGGCCTCTGCCAGAGCAGAGCA
>NC_063209.1:12383611-12428611 GCF_017589495.1 Alosa alosa | reverse complement strand
GCGGCGGCCGCCAAGATGGCCACCCTGCAGCTGGCGCCCTACAACCAGCTCATCCCCTGCTGCTCCTCTTCGCCCTCCGCCTCCTCCGCCCTCAACAACCCTACCTCCTCCACCTCCTCTTCCTCCACCTCCTCGACGTCATCTACGTCCAACGGCGGCGGCAGCGGCGGTGGTGTCGGGCCAACCACCCCTCCGCCGTTGATCCTCTCCTCGGCCGGGCCGAGGCTCATGGCGCCCCCCTCCTCTTCCTCCTCCTCCACCTCCCCCCGTGGCGGCGGTCTCGCCTCCTCCTCCTCCTCTTCCCCCCTGGACACGGACCTCCACTTCCACCCCGTGCGCGGTTCTGACGTGGTGCTGTCCGCCGACCGCACGGCCGCCTGCGTCCACTTCCTGGACGGCAGCCGCACACTGGTGTTCGGCGACCGGCCGCTGCGCCCCGGCGAGACGCTCTACGTGGAGGTGGGCCACCTGGGCCTGCCCTACCTGGGCGCGCTGCTCTTCGGCGTGACCTCGTGCGACCCCGCCGGACTGCAGGCTGCCGACCTGCCCGCTGACCCCAACCTGCTGCTGGACCGCAAGGAGTACTGGGTGGTCTACCGCGGCTTCCCCATGCCCTGCGCCGGCGACGTGCTCAGCTTCTGCCTGCTGCCCAATGGCGAGGTCCACCACGGGGTCAACGGCGGCGCCCGCGGACGCCTGCTCTGCGTGGACGCCTCGCAGCCCCTCTGGGCCTTCTTCACCCTCCACGGCGCCGTCAACCGACTCAGGATCCTGGGTGAGTACAAAGCACGGACAGGGGGAGGGATGATGGATCGGTGGGAGTGATCGGTGGTCGGTGGGGGGTTTGCCAAGAACGTCAGGGGCAAGACTAAACAGTGTGTCTGGTCTGTGTCGTGAGGCTCGGGTTTTGCCAGGGATTCGTAGAAGCTCAGTTCCTGCGACTAAAGAAAAAGCATTTAACAGCATACTCTGTCAAGGAATGAGACTATTGCACAAGGTCACTTTTATTATGTAGAGACAAGAGAAAATGTGTTGACATGGAGCAAGAGACAAGAAGCAAGTACACACATGTCATCATAAAACACCCAATAAACAGCCTGCACAGACTGCAAAGTCACAGCACACATCCAAATGCTCCTTTTAGCAGATGTTTTTAAACAGGCCAGGCCCTGTGCATTAATTTAGCCTTTCACTTAATGATGATTATAGAACAAGGTTAAGTTCACGGTTAAAGTTATTTTTACAGTTTGCCATAAAAGAAAATGTGTTGACTAAGAACAATCACCATATAAAGGACTATGGTTCAATGAAGCACATATAATAGATACACACAGACACACTTGCACGCATACAGATACACACACACACACACACACACACACACACACACACACACACACACACACACAGACACACACACACACACAGACACACAGAAACTCTTTTTCAGATAGTGGAGTAGTTTGGCCTCACTGTGTACTACACTCTCCCCCTAGCTACTCGACCCCAATTACCCTCTCCTCTCTGTGCTGCAAGATCTATTCCTCTTAGTAAAAACAAAGCAGTAATCATTCGTGACAATCGTTGGGATCGTTGAAATAGTGGCGGAGAACGTCGGGCATTCTAAGCTCTTTGCTGCCTTTGACTGCTTCTGACACCACTCATTTGGACCTGAACTGAGGCGTGCTGTGGTCTAAATAGCTTCGTCCCGGGAATAATTCAGATGAGCAGCTGCTCTAATTTGTGTCTAAGCCAAGTCATATCCATGTTACAGTCACTGGCCAAGCACTGGTCGCTTGTGGACGAGCGGTGTAGAGCTCATTGGAAACGTCTAGCACGTCTACAGTGGTTGAGAAGTGGAAGCTGTTGACATACAGATGGAAGAAAGCTGGGACTTCCTTGATTTATGAAGTAATGAAAAACACACAATAATAACCGTAAACATTCATTTTTTTGTTTGTTCATTTCTTCTCCCTCGACTTGACTTGCACTAAATCAACCGGAATATTCCCAGCCGTGGCCATTTGTTCAAGTCAGTTGTTTCCATGAGAATCGCTCATTCCAGAGGGATGTTTATTATGTTGTCTTTCCACTCTGACGTTTTCTGAGAAAGCAGAAACGTCTGCTGGTGAGTCTGGCCCCCCCGAGTCGAGTCGGAGTCTGGCTTGGCTTTATTTCGGGCGACACTGCCCAGGCTCATGGGATCACTCCCCCATAATCCCCGTCCCCTGCAAGCTCTCACCGCCGAGCTGGACTATGGGATCAGGCATGACGCCACTGGCCCCAGTTCTAAAAAACAGAAGTTTTATCAAGCCCAATTATGTAACACATCTCGGAGGGCCTCTCTCTGTGCTGAAAAGTCCCTCAAGGCAGAGCGCGGAGGCTAAAAGAATAGCTGGAAGGAAAGCAGCATCTTGTAGGATCAAACAGAAAGCTCCAGAAGCTTCACAGAGTAGCTACTCTCCAATGTTTTTTTTTTTTCAATGTCAACCAATATTTTTTTTATTATCAATCAAAGTATCACAATGTAATGAAACAATACACAATAACATCAATACCATCCCACCCACCTCTCAGATATTAATCAAACAATGGATCCTTACATCAGTACAAATCAGTACATTTCATTAGTGTCCTGTCATTTGCCATTCATAATCACAGGCTCTGTTTGCATTTCTGAACAGGCACTCTGCAGGCCAGCCCTCCCCTCAGCTCTCCCTCCATCTCGCAGAGCAGCTCACCAGACGACAGTGATTCCGACCTAGCCTTCAGCGTCAACCGCTCCTCGTCCGCCTCTGAGTCATCTCTGGGTGAGTCCCCTTCACCACTGGCCTATTCTCTGTCAATGGACACTGCCTCGCAGGTTCTACTAAAAGCCATCAGGTTCCCACAGGTTATACAGAAAGCCAACAGGTTCCCACATGTTCTACTAAAAGCCATCAGGTTCTCACAGGTTCTACTAAAAGCTGTCTGCATTAGTGCCCTTTTGGTTTAGATGCAGCACAGATGTGGTTATGTGCTGTGGTGGAGGCTACTAATTTTACTCAGAGCCACCTGATTATATGGAATCTATAGGTCATATGTCCGTGGCCTGCACTTGTGCACTTAATCACAGTGTTCTGCAGCAGGGAACCTATTTTACCATCTGAGGCTCCTCTATGTGGAAAAAACACTTTGTGTGTAACCTTCAGCCTTTTATCAGCCTATTACCATTTTATCATAAATATACATGATTTTATGAGGTGACGGCATGACAAGGAAGAAATGAAACGAAGGAGGAAAAGCATTACTCTGTTCTGAGATATTCTAATTACAACAGAACAGTCCCACTATTAATGTCATATTCATACATCTTGTGTGTCTTAGAGTTTGTTGATGTAGAATCTATAATGCGTTCAAGGTGAACAGGAGCAGGTTGGGTAGGTTTATTTTTTTTAGTCACCTCAGGGACATGCAGCAGGTAAGCAGTGACATGTGGTGACATTTGTGATGTGTGACAGGCCACATTTATCATAGCAAGCCTGTGCAGGTCCAGCACAGTGGGTGGATATGCAGGCTCCTCAGTCCCTTAAACATCCTGTCCTAAACACGCATGGTTATGTATTTTACGTTAGTGGATTTACAAGTTTTACCCTGGAGATAAAAAAAACATGCATGGCCATCCGGAATGAATTATCACACTGCACATGACACATCAACAATCAGTGTTTCCAGTCAGTTTTGTTGATGGCTGTTTTTTTTTTTCCCCTTCTCTCTTTCGTTCTCGTTTTTTTTTCCCTCACGACCAGTCACGGCCCCGAGCTCCCCGCTGAGTCCACCGGTTTCGCCCACCCTACCCTCCCCAGAGGCGCCCTCCGGAGGCGGGGGCAGCAAGAGCGGCGGGGGCAGCAAGAGCGGCGAGTGCACGGTGTGCTTCGACCAGGAGGTGGACACGGTCATCTACACGTGCGGACACATGTGCCTGTGTCACGAGTGCGGCCTGAAGCTCAAGAAGCAGATCAATGCCTGCTGCCCCATCTGCAGGAGGCCGATCAAGGACGTCATTAAGACCTACCGGCCCTGAGGCCACAGCAGCAGTGGGGGGGGGGGGGGGGGTGGACAACTCAGGCTTCAGAAAGTACCACATCGTGCCACGTATTGGTTCATCCTGTTGGCACATAGGTGATTTCACTAATTAGCTGATCACCTGGCTTAAGAGTTGTGCTAATCACAATCAGCTGGTTTAGTGAATGGTCCGAATAAATATGTCATTCGACTTTTACTTTCTAAAGCCTGACACACCACTTGTAATGCCACAGCTAGGGCAGGGGGAAGGAACCCCCCCCCCACACACACACATACACCACTTGGCTAATGACTGTGGATTCATAGAGTACCCACCCCCCAAAAAAGCCTACCATTACTATCCTCTATGTCATCATAGAGACCCCTTCTGGAGGGAACTGATTTGAGGCGATCAGGGTGGTCATGGTGATGATGTGTAGTGGACAAAGCTGATGAAGGTGAGGAACTGTTGTGTGTAGCAGCTGACCCAGCAAGCAGCACGGCCAATGACTAGCAAGGAGCAGCCGCTGCGAGCAGTCTTGTACCCAGGAACAAAAAATGTATTTTAGTGCCTTTGATCTTGGAGCTTTTGTCCTTGAAGCAGCACATGACTTCAAATACGACAATCATCCTTTTTTTTCTATGTTTCATGTATATATTTTCTCTTTTCTTTCTTTCAAAGAAGGTGATTGTGAATGGACATAGGATGGCAAGAGAGAATTGAACAGTAAGAGGATCAGTCCGGGGAATATTTCCTGCTGGGACGACCTTTTTCTGAGGTTAAAAAGTTTCTTTGGCAGATGCAAATAGAGTGTGACGATTGCAACAGGAGAAAACTGGCATGTTGGTTGCACTTTTGAGTAGTTTGACATAGACATGAGACGCTAAAGGCATACGAGAAAGCCTGGTCCTGGTTGTGGGTTTAATATATATAAATATGGTTATGTATTCAATTAAATGATTGTGTTATCCAAACTGTACATGTATGTTTCAAATTGTATGACTGTGTAAAATACATTTATATGTCATCATAATTCTGTATTTTATGACCATAAAAAAGAACCGATCGCTGCACTCTTTTCAGATTGCTATTTCTCTGCATTGTTCAGGAATCCAGAGCTACCATCTCGTCCGTACTTGAGTCTGCAGCAGCTCAGCCGTAGCTTTTCAGCATGACAGATCAAGCTCATTTAGCAGTAGACGCCAGTTCAGTTAACAAGAGAGAAGCATCGCAGTTTGCTGTTATAGGTAGTCGTGCTCATATAAAGCTGGACAAAAGTTCCTACGCACAAACTACTGAAAGGCTTTCTCACAGATGGTTGTTGACAAGTTTTGTGTAGGAGGCCAGGAGTGTGTGTGTGTGTGTGTGTGTGTGGTTCCCACAATACGACAGCAGTTTAGAGTTCAAATTGGTGCCTTAGCAGAAGAAAAGGAAATTGCACTACCTTTCACAGACATGTTTTTTTAAGCAAAACTGTGCTTGAGGTGAAGAAACAAAGGTGGTGACATTAAGACATCTATACACAAGATTCAACATACAACATTCCAGAGAACAAAATCCTGGATAATTTCACTTGTTGGCCACTTATAAATTCAACACAGGAAAAAACAATATCCTCAGCAATTCTTCCATAGGTGCTCTAATCAAATGGTTCTTCACAAGCTCAGTACAACAGTAACTCCTCATTGTTGAGTCCACCCACTCGGCATATGACAAGGTTCACCTCATTTCTTTCCACTGCATTCCCGCTAAACTGGGATAATGAGCCAATGTGCTTATGACCATAAATCCAAGGTCCACTGAAAATGAAATTCAACTCACCATTACTGATGTCTCTTTGTCAGTGATATTTCTATGTACTGACCTGTTGTTTAGATGTAGGCCTATCTAAGACAGTCAAAATGAGGGACTGATGCAATGTAATTCTGGCTTATTTTCCTGAGAAAAATAATTTTCACCCCAAGGCTGGTTTGTGTCCAGTCTCAAGACTTGAGTACCTTGTATCATCACAATGTTGGAAATCAAATAATCAAATTCACAACCAAAGCTGCTGTAAAACAGAGACTTTTCAAACACGTTCTCAGGACAGGGTTGACAAGTAAACCTTATCAATTGTGAATGTAAATCTTGTCTTGTGTGCTTGTAAAAATCTACATATTTCCAAATGATACTTTGATGACGCGAGAGTGTGGTTCGTACAAATGAACGCTAGAGGTCAGCCTTTACCAAGTGGTTCTCTCCGTCCTCTTCGCCTCTACAGTTAAATTCTAGTGTGGTTCTATTTTTGCCATTGCTTGTAGTGTTTGTACATTTGAATATATTTGACTCATTACACATTAAATATTCTGTGTGTCACCTCTAATGTGTTTGTGTTTCGGTGTCAGGTCCTTTCTTTCATTGCATTAGGCTCTCTCATTTCAGTAACCTGACGTTAGGCCTAGGCCCTACATATTTATCCTACTACGATGCAATTCACTGCAAACACTACACCTAGGTTTTAACATTTTTATTATTAAAAAGTGATGTAAAGAAACAGGGAACAGGACTTAAAAGAATTTAAAACACATTCCATTAGGTCTAGTAACTAAACTGAACAAGTCTGGGCAATCTTCACACGTGTTTAAAATGCGGTGAAAACTGTGACCTGGTTTTCTACACTAAAAGCACAAAACTAAAAGGTTAAATGCAATTCTTTAATGGAAATTGATTCCATGGAAAATTGTCAACAATTAGTGGACGTGCACCAGAAAGGTATATAGTTATTTAGTAAGTTAACATGTCCTAAATGTGAGCCACGGGTACACCTAAGGGAAGACTTGACGTTGTCGTGTGATGGGGTCGTTGACCTTGGATTTAGCATGGACCCTTGTGGTTCACGAAGATGTTCTCCTTCGCCTCCCTGTTGAGGTAAAGGTGTATATAAAATCTGTGGGCATTGGGCAACGTGAAAACACTTAGGGCTACGCATCTGCTGAAACTATAGGTCTAAGTTTGAAGGATAATATTAACTCCTCATTAACACTTGACATTATAAGGCTTAGCCAACCATATTTATCAACTCACAAGTTGTGGAGACACAGCATGCATTCGTTGGAATACTCCACGCCGTTCGTTCCACAGAGAGGATCATACTCGCGCGTACACATTGGGAGAAGGTACTCCGTACAGTCGACCTGCAGAAATAACATTATGTAACCGTTAACCCATGCTATCCAAACTAAACATTCGCAAGTAGCCCAATGGACAAGTTCACCTACCTCTGTTGCGCCATCTGGAATATATGCCGCTGTTGCAAGAGCTTTCAAAACAAATAAAAGGTTTTTCAGGCAAATGACAAGGACTGTTGCATCACTGTTATGAACAACTAGGCCTACGCTAACTTAGACTAATTTAGAGAGCATTCAGGCAAAACAAACAGAGCGAATCACACATCTCACCGCTCCTGGTCTAAGAGTTATTAACACGCCAAATTAAGTATGCCAGCTCGGAATTGTAGCCCACGCTGAGATCAATTGCGTTAAAGAATTCGTTCATGCCTGTAAAGAAAACTGCGACAGGAACTTACCGATCAAACCAAACATCACAATGACAATCCTCGCCATGGCTGGCATCATTAAAACTGCAGTCTTTCTGGTAGGCACAATGGTGAGTGGACTTCAATGTATTACGTACTCTGAGATGCACTGACTAGCCTACATCAAGAAGTGTCTCTATTACGCCCCTTTGGAGGCGTAGCCTATTGTTTGGACGAGAAACCGAATCACCTGTTTGTCCGAAAGTTTCAGCTTAGTTTACAGGTTTCAGCGTTTGGTCTTCACTATAACAGCGCGGGAATGATGCGAAAACCCTCCCTTCCCTTTCTACCAACCGGTGAATCCATCAAACGCCATGTCAAACGCCTTATTTGACCGATCTACCAGTACGTTCAGGGTTTTTGTCATGCAAAGACAAATTTGTAGGCCTACCTCTCCGGAGGTTTTGTTTATGGCGCATTTGTCTGACTGTTTAAACACAATTTTCTACTAGATTTTAATTTCACACTATGTTGCAAGCGACCGCCTGAAATGACCAACATAGCAGAGTCCTGCACGGGTCCAATTTTTTAAATCCCACCCACCCGTACCCGTCATGTTTAAAACCGCATCCGACCCGTTTTCCGACACCAGAGCTAGTTAAAATCCGTACCCGACCCGACCCGCATTAAATAAAACTGACACCCGACCCGTACCCGAGTTAAACAGACACGTTTAAGGAACTAATTACACAACCATTAACATTGCAGATATACAGGCATATCCTACATGATGTATTGTGGTAGCCTGGCTACTTTTCAACACCCGAGTGATAACATTTTACCACTTTTCAAGCAGATGCGTCTACAAGGCTATCGCCACGCAAATGCCTAATTTAGAATTCAAACACGGCCTTGCACACACAACTTATTAACAGCAGTAGTAGGCTAGCCTACATTAAATGAAGGAATGATTCGGTCATAACCTACACCGGATTATGCATTAGCCTGTGAAACTTTATGGAAATAGGCATAAGACGTGTGACACTATAACGTTTATTTGAGTGCAAGATTGAATGGGAAAAATGTGGCACTGTGCACTGCATTGTGCACTATGCACTGTTTCAGGTATGCTGTCATGGCAAAGGACAATAACTACAGAGTCCAGATGGACCAGCTTCACTGAAACAGTCCTGGGGCCACTGTGCATCATCCCTTAAAATCAGGACAGAAGCAGGAAGATAAACAAATGTTGTGCCTAGCCACCATGCACATCACTAAAATGCCCCAGATTTATTGGCATAAACAAATACTTCATGTGAACAACCAACCCACACTGGTGGTGGAATAGAGAGACACAGCTGATACCAAGTTAGCAAGTGCAGTACCGAGATACATTTTTTTTATATATAAAAACAAGGACAGCACTCAACAGTACTTAAAAACACAATTTATTTTGCTATAATAAAGAAAACATTGAGGCATATACTGTAGTTTATACGCTAGTCAGCCGTTATTCAGTCTTTCGATCACTTCCTTATCCTTCTTTGATATGAGATTATGGATTATGAGAACAAAAACAAGTGTAATACTTTTCTTATTTGTAATGTGTACAGTTTGACACTGATCTGCCAGGGAGTGTTAAGTAAGTATGTAAATATGACAGAAACAACATATTACTGCCACTGCAAGAAAGTGCCTGTCTTTCTAAGTATAGTGATTGAGTGGGGACGAATATCTATGGAATAGCTTTATTTTCCCCTTATGATAGATAGAGATAGATAGATACTTTATTGATCCCCAGGGGAAATTCAAGGTCTCAGCAGCATACATACAAGACAAACACATTCTTTAACAGCAGAAGAGTAATTAAAGTATATAATATAAAAACACAACTAAGCAGTATGGACAGTAGAAGATAAAGAATATGCTAAATATACTAAAATACAAATTATACTAACACTTAATACAATATATAAAAATATACTAAAATACAAATAACAAAATTACAAATTATACTAACACTTAATCTATTATTATATTCACAGTCAAATCACATCACACTAACATTTCAGTTCTGCGTCCTCCATGACATTTCATGTTTATGTATTAGACGTATACCATGGCAAAATCACATCAATAATCTACTGGATTTAAAACATAAATTGATAGTTTGAGCGCGTAAGCATTAACTGGGGATTTTTCGTGAATGCCCCTTTTTTTGGTTATAAAACCAGCTTTAAAGGTACGGCCTCTGATTCTAGTTGTCAGTTCTTTGTATGCACTCAAAAAGCCTCCGGTCTGCATGCACAGTCCTAGCTCTGTCAACATAATCAATAAAGCCAATCAAAACACTGCTTCGGGAGCAAGGATCAGAAGAGTCATTGGCTGTTGGGCACAAACAAGAGTTCATTGGCTGTTGGGCACAAACATAAACAACCTTTTTTCCCAGAATTGCAGACTGGACCTTCAAGGCACACGGTGTTCATGTTATGCATTCTCAGCAGTGGGTGTATCTATCCAGGGATCGTCTGGTGTGTATTCTCTCCACAGATGTCTTCTCTTGCCCTGGGCACAGAAACGTCTGTGCCTGTTGGCTGTCTTCCCAACTGTTTACAGTATGTTTACTGGACAACTTTGCATTGTATTGACTGCTCTCTCTCTCTCTCTCTCTCTCTCTTTCTCTCTCTCGCTCTCTGTCAGGCAACACCACCACCCCATCTTCACCACCCACTGTTGTGGTCTGTCAGGATGGTCAAAATAAATGCATAAACACGTCCACTGCTCTGAAGATGAAGGCAAAGTTTATGTATGCTGTAGGGCTGGAAATGAGGCTTGCCTTTTCCATTTCCATTTCTTTCACTATCCACCTTATTCATGAAACCCGTCCGATACTTCTGTCCAATTTTCATCTTCCGTCCATTCCGTTTACATTATTACTTAGTGCAGTCTCAGCAGGCTAATTAGAATATGCTTAAACTTATAGATCTTTCAAAATGTTGACAATTTTGCGCTCAATATGGATATTCTATAGCCTGACGTCGTCATACTCAATTTTAAAGTTTGCTTTTTTTTACATGGCTTAGGATACATCACTGTACCGCCACATTAAAATCAATACAACACAGCTTCGGCTGAAAATAGAAAACCAGATTTAATGAGGTGTCATGGCGAAGCCCATTGTTGGCTCACAAATATTGTGGATATATATGGTATAAGATACAAGTAAATGTCTGTGGAAGGAGAGAACATTTCCACTTGTCTACCATTTGAATGTTATCCTGTTATGTTGTCTTAGCTTCTGTTTAGAGTTGGCACTGTCGGATGCCCTTCTTCTCTGGCTTTCTTGCCACCCCCACACCCTTCACTGCAGCACTGAACCATACTGAATTACAGCCCTGGGAGAGGAAGCCTGGCACTGTTATGCCATCTCATAACTGGTCTTAAGTGTGAAATATAGTCTGGAGCAGGAGTCAGTTGACAGTAAGTATCTTTTGGGGAGAGGCGTGATGATGACTTGAAAGCACTGTGTTTGAAATATGGCTAAAAATGACAATCCAGGGCTTGGTGCCATAGTTGGGTCTGTTTTGTCTAAAGTTATGTGGATAGATATGCTGAAATATGAGCAGCAACAACAAAAAAACGAGTAACAATTAACTCTTTTCTCAAGGGAAAAGAGAACCCTTTCTCTAATTAAAATTAAACAACAGCTTATTTCACTACTTAGCTACACTATCATCTAAATTGTTTAAACTTAGATTGAAAGAAATATTGTGGCACATTGTTGTCAATATTCTCTTTTAAATCATCAGGACCTTTGGACAAATATGCTTGGAAAACTCCATTAACATAACTGTAAACTATTCTTTAATGTAATTTTGGTGAGCATCCACTTTTAATGTCCTCTAACCCATAATGAAAGAGTTTGAATGATGTGATGTAAATCAAAGACGTAATTCAATTCAGACTGGCCATGTACTTCCAAAGGCATATTTTTAAAAGTAGGTTCTCCTATTTTCTGTTCAAATGGATAAAACAGCTTGTTTTATGTACAGACAATACCATCAGGGTAAACATCTATGATGCACTCTTCAAACATTAGTAATGAGATTATATGGAGGGTACAGTCCATTATGCCTTAGTTCACTTGACAATGATAAAGAAAAATATTCCAAGAAACACATAATTGTAGATACATTTTTCTTCATCATAATTTCTCTCTGAATGTCAAGCTGCAAATTTGTCTTACCATGAATATGCAGATTTGTTAATGGGTAACTGGCTTGTGGAACCATGTTTTTCTGTGTCTATGCTGCATGTTTCTGCATCAGATTTGCATAGGCAAAGATTGAAAACCATGCATACGCATGGGCATGGGTAGCAAAAATATGTTCAGTGTACTATTCTGTGGGCATGGATTGCGAAACTGTGGGTACAGATTGCGAAACTGTGCACACACATCACAAATTTGTGGGCGCAAATTGTGAATTCGAGAGTAGAGTTTACACACGGCTCTCATCTGACACCATGCAGGGGCGTCCCATAGAATGCAGTTTTATGTGAGAGAGTGTAATTTACAGATTCACAGCATGTGCCCCCCCCCCCCTCAGTTGAATCTGACTTTCAAAGTAAAGTTTCACAAATCAGTGATCTAATTATCTTCTATTATTTAACTTCATTATTTATGGTTCAATGACTAAACACAGTCCACATCCAATATAACAGTATTCATTAAATCTTGGCATTTTCAAAAAAGGCTGAGATTTAGACTATCTAACAAAAAGCCTCTGAGAACTCAATAAATTCCAATAAATAGCAGCCATGCTCAACAGGTTAGCACACTGGGGAAGGGATGTATTGTGGCCCTGGGAAGGGAGTCTATGTGTATGAAATGCGCTAAATAAATAAACTTGACTTGACTGGGTTAAAAGACATTTTATTTGGATACCCCTCCAAATGAAATCTGGGACTGGTCTCTTATCGCCGTCTGCGAAGCTGCTTCTTCTCTAGCTCCTTTACTGGGCCTCTTCCAAAATTCTAGATCACTGGAGTTCAGGACATCAGATCCAGGACATCCTTCTTGTCTCTCTGCAGACACACCTTGAACGTGATATATTTCTCAGTGGCTGCTTTCAGGATTATGGTGCAGGGCCACGTGGGAAATCACCGGTAAATTCCCCTAAGCTTGCTCTAAACGCAGCATCTCAAACAACCATTAGCAAATAGATAGCCTCGACTTGATGTGATCCCCGTGTCACGATAGGGATCGCTCTCCCCCTGATCATTTCCTTCACTAAATTAGGTTTGACATAGGCCCCTTGCATCTCTAGCATAACAAAAATAACAAAAAGATGGGGGTCAGATGTGAAACCTTCTCATGCAACATTTAAAACCTTAATCCTTTTAATACACTTTTTTGAATGATTTAGGAAGAAAAGTCATTTACACCCAGCATGAAATTGACTGAAGAATTAGGTGGAAACTTTCAGGGAATGGTTATTCATGCAAATGACTGCTACCTCACCCTTAGGTCCCAGGCTAGGCTATAAAACTAATGGCAAATATGAATATTTAATTTCAGTGTCACCTTTAACAGTGTAGTTCTCAGATCTGGTCTCTCTGAGAAAGTTCTCACACTTTTCTTTTTTCAATCATTCCAAAACATGTAAAGCACTTTTTTATTTTATTTTTTATCTCTGCATGATCATGATGTGCTAATGGTGTGTGATATTGAAAGAAATCATTGTTTTTTCTGTAGACACACCTTTGAACTGCTGAACATCAGGTCAAAGCAGACTAGGTCAAAGCAGACTATCTTTCCTTATTCAATTCCGTTTTATGGTCAATTGCAAAAATTATCATATAGGATGGTCAAATGCTAATTGATTGGGGAAAGTTGGAAGTAATTAAGTGTGGGTTGAAAATGGAGGGGATCTATATTAGATGGTATATGCTGTACAGAAAATTATATGGATAAACTGATAGATGTCAGAAATTAGCAATTGTGGAGTCCTTGCAGTAGTCTCAAAATGTATAGTCTCAATCTAATACATCTAATAAATCTAAATAATAAACAATATTCAATCACCAGCCGTGAAATTAAAGTGTCACTGAAAAGCAGATTTTAGACCTATCAGACTCATTATACAAAAATGCTATTCTTTCGTGTTGAGTTTTTCTTCTCTCTTTCTTTCTTTCTTTCTTTCTTTCTTTTTTCTTTTTCCCTTGATTGCTGGAACGATAGTATATTTCAACCACATTTAATTCCTCTGATTGCATAAACTCCAGGAGCAATTCCTGTTCTTTAGATTTCAACACTTTTGGCGAATGGGTCACACATAATGTGACTAGACTGACCTTTAGCATCATTATATGAAGCCAGTAGGCTTAAAATACAGAGACCATAGAATATGTCTCTCAAATTTCATTCAGGATCATATACTGAATGCACAAATAAAAGTATCTGTTAATGTTTGGCTTTTCTCTTTGGGGTAGCTTGAACAGTCATTAATGGTAAGCCACAGCTTCAGAATGACATTAAATAGCAGAATACAAAACAGACAAAAACAGACTTTGAATGACTTGAAGATTTTGAATACATTATTTTGCATTGGTTCCAAAAACGTTAAGTGTCATTTTAAAGGAGCACTACACCAAGAAGACTATTAGGTCAATGGCAGCCTTGTGTGTTGTCAAAATCCTTTACAAAGGCAAGTTGCCAAACAACATCGCTATTCCACTGGGAAAAGATAGAAGAGAAGGCCGCGAAGTAATTTGTATATTTCCTTAGCTTGAACTGACCATGACCCTAATTTGTATTTTAATTTGTTGCTTTTTTTCCCTCCCGTTGTCAACATCCGTTGTGAATGACCGTGGACTCCGGACAGTTGCAGGTAATCGTCTACACCACCCGGGGACGCCATCAGCATGCATAAACCATCTCACCTGACTGCGAGCGAGAACGCTATAAGCTTACTTATTTTCACCACAGTGATTGGGTAAATTGATTTGCACTTTGATAGAAACGGCTGTTGTTTTTGTTGATTATGTCCAATAATTGAACTTTAGCGTACATTCACGTAAATATGTGTGCTACTCTCAATATAAACACAGAAGACATATTTAATGAAAACAAAGCCGTGGGACAATTTTATTGGCAAGCTATTTATTGGAAACGGAATTACAATTGATCGGGAGTAATGAAAAACAAACACGTGTGTCGTGGCCACATCCTCACCCTCAGCAAGCTGTGTACACGCACTCCATGGAACGCATCGCATATCCATCTTGTCTGTGGGGCTTGAAGTTATATGGATGCAGTAGCTGTGGTGCAGGACAACTTCAGCATATGATCATGAACTACACGCCTGATCATTGCTGCGGGTATAGCGTGCGCCTCCACAGAAGGCGTTCGAGCTCCGTTTACGCACACGGTACAGTTGAGTCCTCCTGGACTGATCGGTCCATCAAGGATGCATTCATCTACAGGAGATAAGCTATTGCAACCCAAAGCAAATGACATGAGGAAAACTACTGTCCGACGACCAGGATATTGTGTTTTAGCGAGGGGCTGCGTTTAATTGATTGGCCATTTTAATTACCAATCTCCGGAAGATGTCAGTGATGGAAATTCACCAGGGGCGAAAGTGGGGGACAGTGTTATATCATTGTAAAAGTTGTTAGCTCGCTATATAAGTTAATGTTGTGAAAATATCTACCGACGGAGACTCATTATCTTTGTTATGGATCTTGATGCAAACGTGAGCACTGGAGATTGTATGTCCCGTAGCGCGAACGAGAGCCAGAAGACCGTGCAGCCTGTGTCCCTCGGCGCGACTACAGCGCTAGCCAGCGTGCTGATCATTACTATCGTAGTTGACATAATCGGCAATCTTCTTGTAATTCTCTCCGTATTCAGGAACAAGAAGCTTCGGAATGCAGGTAAGAGACACGACACATATTCTTAGTTTTCCACCAGTGAACTCAACACAGTGCAGAGCGGTTTGAATGTAACGTACCTGAAATCGATTTCACCCATTTAATTCTTTAATTCGTGATAAGTGGTGAGAGTATCCGATAGAGAAGTTGTACCTAGGAAGGGCTTACTGTAGCTATGCAGGTTGGTATTTTCACGATGAAATTGCATAATTAATGCTCGTGCAATTGTGAGTGATAGCAAAGGGTATATGACAGTAGGGGGACTTATCAATCCAATAATCGAGAGCCATGGCCTGTCTTCATATGTCTTCATAAACACGAGTCCCTCCATCTGGGCCTTAGCCTTGCTTTTTACCGACTGAAATAAATCACTCATGGGGGATCAGACACTCATTCTCTCGGTGTACATCCAAGGCGAGGCAGACTTTTATGGGGGTCCCAATTTAAATGATCCAACGTGCTCACACACACACACACACACACATATGCAGGGCATAACACACACACACACACACACACACATATGCAGGGCATAACACACACACACACACACATATGCAGGGCATAACACACACACACACACACATGCAGGGCCCTAAAGGCAGAAAAACATAATCTCTGAGTATTTTCTTCCTTCTCACCTCCCCAAGATATGAAAAAATCATATATTTTTTTAAAAGATTTTTTAAAAGTAATTCTTTTTAAGGACAATTGCTGTGCTCTTATACATTTATCGGGCTCTTTTTTTGGTGGCCCCAGGGATTAGGGGGGTTCATCTAAGGCATACTGGACTGCACGGCCCAACTCATCACAGCTCAAGCTGCCATACATTTGGTACTCAGTCAGGCAGACGGACAACCACATTTGTTAACAATTCCATGGTCACTCCAGAGAAAGAGGGAATGAGCAGACTGTGGTGTGTGTGTGTGTGTGTGTGTGTGTGTGTGTGTCTGCGCCTCACCGTAAGGTCACCACTCTCTCTAATGGCCTTTATGTGTTAAATATTGCATGGCCCTCCTTGGGTTTGGTGGAGGTTTTCACAGACTGTGTGTGTTTTGTTTTGTGCAGTTCTGGTGGTGTGTTTGTTTGTTTTTTTTTTTGTTTTTGTGGGAGAGCGGAGTCTTTTTGGAAAAAGTGAGTGTCCAGATGCTCTGTTTGTGAGTGAGTGCTTGCTCCTGTCCACCGCATCCTGGTGTCTCTGTCCTTGGGGTTTTCTTAATGTCAGCTGGGCAAGACTACGTTCCTTTACCACTGAGCAAGAGGGAAGGAAAAAGAAGGCAGTCAAGGACGGTGCTCGAACAAAACAGAGATCAAAGGATGTACCAAACAATTGGAGGACCAACAAGAAAGTAAGGTGTCTTACTTTAAGGGACATGTGACATGATTCAAATAAAAACACCACCACCAAACAAACAAACATACAAACAAACAACGAAACGATCAACATCATGAAAACATTTACATGTATTCATTTGGCACACACGATTATCCAAAGCGACTTACAGCAATAGAATAGAATAGAAAAGGAAAAATCAGTGAAATGTTTAGGCACTGGCTACTTTGCATCTACCGTGACTGTGAAATTCTTACCGGATTCCACAAATGTATTCTTCCATGGTGTCTGACTGCTGGATTAGCCTTAATAACCAATGTGATGATATTGGATTTCTTATGGATCCTATGTCTCTTGACCCAGCAGTTTAACTAGCCGGTCTGCACAGCACCTATGGCAGTCCTAATGCACAGTTATGTATCTCTGACATTATAATCCTCACAGTATATATATATATATATATACATACATGCACACATGCACATACAAATGTATGTATTGTGGGAGAGAGACTTCCACAGCCATGTTGTCTGACCCCACCTTATATTAAGTGTAATTCCAAGATGTGCATCTGCTCTCTGCGTGGTATTTATTTATATTTGTAAATCACATTGCTAGTGAGGAGTCTGGTTCTCTAGAGACAGCTGCAGTGTTTTTTCTGGCTGAATTAACTTAACTGCTATCTGGCTTCCCGGTGGAAGCCCCCCCAGTACTCTTAAAACTCTTTTCCCACATGGCGGAAAAGGGTTTTTGCCCTCCCCTCCTCAACCCCCCCACCTGCCCCCATGCATCTGTTGGCTCAGTCCATCCGTCTGGATGGGAGTCAAGCCTCTGGTCCTTGCGTAACATGTCTGTGGCCACTCCAGGTCCCCGCCGCTTGGAGTGTGGCTCTGCTCCGCACCACGCCGCGTTGCATCACTGCCTCGCTTAGCCGCGTGTTGCCGTTCTCCCGCTGTGAGCGCCTGAAGAGAGAAACAAGATGAGATAGAGAGCAGTGTGTGTGTCTGTGTGTGTGTGTTTGTTCAGGGTGAAAAAGAGAGATTGAGATGGAGAGCGTGTGTGAGTGTGCCTGGCGTTTGTGTGCATATGTAAACAGTTTGTGTGTGTGTGTGTGTGTGTGCATGTATTTGTATACACCCCGTCACTTGTCTCTTTCCATCTCATGGTCTTGAGGAGATGTCAGCTGTTGAAAGAGCAGGAGTAAGAGTGAGCCACATTGTTTGCTGCTCAAATGTAAAACAGACTATTCGACACACTCTCTGAACACACTGCCGCACACCGCCACATTCTGTGGCTGATTTCACTTTCATCTAAAGACTGCTCTGATGGGACAAGTGCAGTGTTAAGCAAAGTTTCTCTCACCATGATGATGAAGCAGCAGGGATGGAATACTGCACAGGCCTACCGGGCCCAGGCCCAGGGGCCCAAGGGGTCAGGGGGCCCTGAAGCTCAAGCCTTTGCATGGAATCATTGCCTCAATATCAACAAATCAGGATGTAGGCTATGAATCTGATTGAATTTAGTATTGCCCATCCCGAAAAAGTAACAGAAAATCACATCAAACAAATTTAAAAAATTCTGGAGGAGGACCCCCAACCCCCCCTTCCACATCGTGACAATTAGTGGGTGGCCCTTAATACATCTGAGCCCAGGGGCCCGAAAGTTCATAAACCGCCCATGTGAAGCAGCACCCATTGTAAGACTACTTTCCAGGTCTTTGTTCCTTTAATAGGAAATGTATCTCTGGCGATGCAATTATTTATTCTATGATTGGAAATGTCAACGGTTGTAGCAAATAATGTGAGTGATGCATGTGTGTATGTTTAAACCTCTGTCTGATTATGCATATTTGTTTATGTGTGCGTGTGTGTGTGTGGATGGAGATGGGGGGGGGTGGTTGGCCTAAGAAACCCACGCAGGGGTGGAAGCGCCCGAGGAGATGTGACATCATATTTGCTAAGGCATGCATGTAATGCCGAGAATGAAAATCCCTTAATCCCTCCTGCAGAAATCAAACTGACGTCATGGAAACCACAAAACATCTCTCCTGAATGAACCCTTCAGTCAATGTGCACAATTAAAAGACATCAAAAATACATGAAGGTTCTTTTTTAATTTTTTGGGTATTCCACGTGCCACAAAACCTAGAGGACTAGCAGAACTCAGCGATCTCAAAAACAGTGAATGGTGCTGCAGCTGTGACTATGTCTATTCCATTCCTACAGATGGTCGTTAATGTGGATTCCTGGATAACCCAATCTGGCATAAATGTGTTGGGTATGTCTTCCTATTGGCAGCTCAGCTGTTGTTGTGCACGGGAGCGTCCTGATGTCCTGTTGGGGAGACGGTGGATACCATGCCATCCCCCAAACCCCTGCCCACCGCAGACCCCTACTGATGACGGGCTGGAGTAGCCCGCAGACCAATCACGTGCCGGGGCCTTAAGACATGCCTGGTGTACAGGCATGGTCAACATGGTCAACATGGTCAACATTTAAACTGAGCCAAATGATCTCTCTCTCATTCTCTCTATCAGCTGTTCCCTCATCCTTTATCTAGCAACTGTGAACAGATCATCAGTCGATCTGTTGTGGAACAGACCTGCCAGACTTAGTGTTGTTAGGTTGTGTTGTGTTGCGTTATGTGATGTGTTATGTTTTTTTTTTTTTTTTTCTTCTTTTCTTACTTCCGTGTGTTATTTGTTTGTGGACACCTCAGCTGTGCTGTAGGAAGCGAGTAGCGTAGCGTAGCGTAGTTAGAGTGGTAGTGTGGTATCTGATTCTTGGCCAGACAGCTTCACAGACACAGTGACAGCTCCCCATGCCTGTAGGCACCACTACTGATGTGGGCAGAGGAGCATGTGATTCTTTGGAATGCAGATTTCAGCCTACTTAGAGCGCCCGTTTTGTGTGGCAGCACCCTCTTTGATACGCAGAGATATATTTACTGTGCCATGCAAAAACGTTTGTTTTGGCGAGCGAGCCACAGGCATTGTGACAGCCAAATTGAGGGGATGGAGGAGACAAAGCCCCCTCCACCCCACCCCAAAACGGTGGCAGAGGATACAATTTCTGATGCGAACGGTGGGTTGTTTGGGCACACAATAAATCCTGCCTTATCCTCCACATCTTTCATTAAAAATTGTCAATGAACTTCTGCTGGTGGGGTTGCTAAGAGACGTGCTCGCGATTATGCTGTCAGCACCAAGTCCGCTCCTCGGCTGCGGGTAAACTTTGACCCAGCTGTTTTTTTAATGAAGACATATTTTGCTCATTGGAAGCCAGTTATGACACATGCTATACAGCCAGTGCAATGGCCAGTGACCAGAAAAAAGAACACTGGCCTACGATTTTTACTCGAGTCATTACCTCGGTCACATGAAGCCATTAATGAGCGACAGGCAGCTAGTATATTAATCTATTTACCCATCAGGAAAACCGCTAGCAAAATGTCAGATTTTGACTATGTCCTTGTTAACCGGGATGAGACAACAATCTCTCTAGGAGTGGATGTTCCCGGCTGATGTTCCTTGAAACAACATTCCGAGTTAAAATGGACTCGCCATGTCTGGGAACTGACACATTCAATTAGAGGGGAGAACATGCCTTATCTGTTATATAACTCAAACCATCTTCAACTAGCCAATCCAGGATGACACCAGGAATAATTACTGCCGATCCAGTGTTGCCTGCCTATAAGGGAAAGTTCTCACTCCAGACACTCAGTTAGAGAGAGAGAGAGAGAGGGGGATTTGGATATTGATTTTTCCTGAATACATCAAACTTATACATCTTCATTGAACATGCAGTACAGTATAGCTACATAGCTGATTTAAACCAGTCATTCAGTAAGGCGTGTGTTACCTGGTGCACTATGGAAGGGGGCGATAGTGGACCCTTGCACAATGACAGACACACAGTGGCATTAAATAATGTGGCGTTGCACAAATGTGAGCTGACAGCTCTTGCCACAGTGATGAATCAGGGAAGATAAAGGGTGAATTGGTCGTCGTTTTATCAGCTGGTTGTGGAAACAGGATTACGTCTTTTATCCTGCTGTCGGCGGAGGTCCTGGTGTATCTAGTAGTGTGCTGTTCACCCCACTCTTAAAGGGAGGAGGGGGTTGGACATGGGGGGGGGGGGGGGGGTGGGTGGGTGATCAAGTGGCTATGGGCAGACAGCGCCAGCATTTGTTCAGAAACCACAGCATATATGACCTCTGCATGCATGTAATTTATAGCGACATCTGAGATCTTGAGGTTTTCTTTTGTGTGTGTGTGGGGGGGGGGGGGGGGGGTTTGAACATGTGTGTCAGGATATTATGCGCCACAAGTTGTCATGAAGTAATGCAAGGCCGGCACATAGATGACAAATCTGGTAGACTATCACACATGACAGATGTTTGTGTTATGAATGCTTATCAGTGTTCCCACACAAGGCTTTGCCATGGGGAGAGTTACTGAAAAATAGAACAGGGTTTTCCATCTCAGCTGACATAATGTTAGTCTGATTACAATGATTACTCCAATTCCCAAAAAAGTTAGGTCACTGTAAAATGTAAATAAAAACAGAACTCTCCACAAAAAAACATTTATTTAATCAAGAATAGTTCAAAGGCAATATATACATGTTGGGACAGAGGGATGTTTGACACTGTGTTGCTTCACATCTTCATTTAACAACTTTCTGTAAATGTTTAGGAACTGAAAAACCAGTTACTAGAGTTTTGAGAATGAATTCTTAATATTAAAATCGTATATTTGAGAATTATTATATTATCAAATATAGATTTCAGCAGGTCAATAGTCTTAGGTCTTCTTAATCATGTTTTTCATTCCAAGATGTGACAGGCCATTTTAGCACTTGGAATCTTCTACTATTGAGCCATACTGTGTAATATGTGCAGAATGCAGTTTGGTATGGTTTTCCTGAAATATACAAGGTCTTCCCTGAAAAAAACATTTGGATGGCTGTACATGTTGCTCAAAACCTGTATACATCATTCAGCATGAATTGCCAAAAAAGATGCCCATGCCATACATACATTGACAGTGAATACATTCCCATACCGTCATAGATGCAGGCTTTTGTACCTAATAACTAATACGTTGGATAGTCTCTCTCCTCTTTAGCCCAGATGGCGTAGAGTCAATGATTTCTAAAAAGTATGACTCATTTTTATTTGTCTAACCACCGTTTTCCACTTTATCTCAGTCCATCTTAAATGAACTTGGGCCCAGATAAAACTACAGCATTTCTGTATCATGTCTGAATATGGTTGTTTCTTTGTACGATTTAGTTTAAACTAGCATTTGTGGATGGAGCATTTCCAGCCTTTAGTTGCCTTGCCTCTGTCCTGACTTTTTTGAGAGGTGTTGCTGGCATCAAATTCAAAGTGAACTTATATTTTCCATGAAGTATCCTTTTGCAGCTAAGTATGGGTTTACGAGATTTGTAGATTATCACATTCTGTTTTCAAGTACATTTTACACAGCGTCCCAACTTTTTTTGGAATTGGGGATGTGAGGAGTGGTTACATAAGATAAATAGATTTGGGGTAATGTTGTGGGCATTAATCTGATGTACACATTTGAGGGAAGCCATGCTCTTAAAAGCACGCAAAAACACTAAACACAAGTTACATCATTTCATCATCATTTCTCTCTTTTTTCCCTCCTGCTATACTTTTCTTGCCTGAGAGACTCTAGCCCGAGTAACAAATTGTTTCCCTCAGCTGCAGAAATAATGAGACACCACACAAACAGATCATTTTCGCCAGTCCACAGGACTAGCCTTCGAACGCCCGCAGACGGCCTGGGTGAAGAAAGGAGAGGACAGGAGAGGAGATGAGCCGTGTTCTGTCTGGAGTCTGTAACGCCGCTCCACTTCATCATGAGCCACTAGATTCTCTCGAAGGCGTCTGCCACTCACAGAGCCCAGCTGTCATAGAGCTGCCCCCTTTGGTTGTTTTTTTCCGCCCTGCACAGATAGCCGAGCATGGATGAAAAATATAACACAACGTAGCCAATGCGGCCCACCCTTTGTCCCAGTGAATGGAAAAGCAGCGGGAAGTTCGGAGCCAGTAATGGTGTCGGAATTCTTTCACTTTTTTATTTGCGGTTTTTATTTATTTTTTGCCACGTCTTTGCCTTGATCGTGTCAGTCAGGGGCACTGATAAGAACCCCATGTGCTGGCTTCTTATCAATTCGCAATAATTTATGGCCGATGCATATTGTGTGACAACAGAGAGCCACGGCTGGCCAAAGATTTGGATTGGATTTTGCTGCCTAGTAAATCTGTGAAGGTTGCATGCGGTGTAACTAAAATTCTTTGCCCCGACCTTGGATTTATCTACCTGAGTGAGTCGTTGTATGGCTGGGTTTCGACAAAAAACTGCCCTTTAAAGATCAGAGTTACCACTAGCCAAAGAATATGTGCTAAATTCTAACTGCAGAATTATTTAATGAACTAACCTAATCTTGACCAATCCATACAGTATACAAACCAGCTGGCAAATTTGTGTAGGATGGAACCAACAGGCCAAATTAGACCAAGCAAGTCAGCGAAACACAAATACAGGTTTTAAAGTTCTCAGACACTGTGCCAGAATTCAACTGTGGACCAAGTTGTTCAAGATGTGACAATTGATAATTACACACAACGACTTCAAAAATTTCTGAAAACTTCAAGCCCAGATATTTTCTCTACTAGCCCTGCAAATAGATAGCAAACTCAATGTCTCCACTCTTAACCTAACTGAACCTTCAAACAGGCCTAACCCTGTGTTCCTCTCCTTCAGGCAACATCTTTGTGGTCAGCCTGTCGGTGGCGGATCTGGTGGTGGCTGTGTACCCCTACCCGCTGGTCCTGACAGCCATCTTCCACAATGACTGGATCATGGGCGACCTGCACTGCCAGGTGAGCGGCTTCATCATGGGCCTGAGCGTGATCGGCTCCATCTTCAACATCACGGCCATCGCCATCAACCGCTACTGCTACATCTGCCACAGCCTGCACTACGACCGCCTCTACACCCTCAAAAACACCTGCTGCTACCTGGGCCTCACTTGGGTGCTGACCGCCATCGCCACCGTGCCCAACTTCTTTGTGGGCTCGCTGCAGTACGACCCGCGCGTCTTCTCCTGCACGTTCGCGCAGACGGTCAGCTCCTACTACACCATCTCGGTGGTGGTGGTGCACTTCCTGATTCCGCTGCTGGTGGTGTCCTTCTGTTACCTGCGCATATGGGTGCTCGTCATCCAGGTGAAGCACCGCGTCAGGCCCGAGAACAAGCTCAAGGTCAAGCCCAGCGACCTGCGCAACTTCCTCACCATGTTCATGGTGTTCGTGCTGTTCGCCGTCTGCTGGGCGCCGCTCAACTTCATCGGCCTGGCTGTGGCCATCAACCCAGCCCGCGTGGCGCCCAACATCCCTGAGTGGCTCTTCATCACCAGCTACTTCATGGCGTACTTCAACAGCTGCCTCAACGCCGTCATCTACGGGCTCCTGAACCAGAACTTTCGCAAGGAGTACAAAACGATCCTCCTGTCGCTGTGCACACCCAGGATGTTTTTGGCGGACAACTCAAGATGCGGCACAGAAGGGCTCAAAAGCAAGCCCTCACCTGCCGTCACAAACAACAACCTGGCAGAGATTCACTTGTGAGACAGAACAGTATTAACGTACCGTATTTCTTCCCGCACTGTTGACATTTGTATGGTTGTAAATGTAAAGTTGAGCATCACATTGTGCCTTTGTTTTTCTATTTTAATTAACTTAGTAAAATTGATGCTTTGACTAAGATTATTATTTATTGTGCCAAACTATGTGATCTTTTTGCGAGTGTCTGTGTTTTTAAATGGAAATGGGATATTTACCTGAAGAAGGATTATTTTTTTCCCCTCAGAGAACAATATATTATCCCTGACAAGTTTTCAGTATTACAGCATCACAAACCCAATATCAGCATTTTCTTAAAGGAAAGATCTGGAGTTAAAACAATCTAGGGTGTATTTCTGGATGATAAAGACTTCATCTGTATCATCATGAAAAGGTTTGTTTGGGAGCAAAATGACAGAAGGAGTTTTGGGCTAGACCACTGTTTGCATTAGCAACATGGTTATAGCCAGCACTGTGCAGATCTGGCTGAACATGATGCATGTTTGTATTGTAAGATTCGGCCAGATCTGATTTGATGCTTCCGGAACATGAAAAAAGGCAATGTGCTGCCTATTTTGAGCCTTGTCAGTGGTTTGATTTATTTTGATGTGGCTCCATGCCTGCTGCTACAGGCTATAAACTATTTAGTTGCTAATGAAAACAATGGTTTAGCTCAAAACTCCTCCGATTAAAAAACTCCGCCTCCCCAGGTTGTTTTAACTCCGGATCTTTCCTTTAACGGAAGAAAAGAGATCGAAAGGAGAAGAAACTGAAGAAAAGAAAGACCGAACAGTGAACACTAATGCAGTTTTCAACGACATCCGAAAGCAGCAGATGGCTAGTTTTTTTTCTGCACATGTCACAGGGACATACTAAATCATTTTAGACCACACTTCACTGGGTCCTTGTCATTCTGGCGTGTGAACAGGAACATTAATGAGCCTCCGAACAAACAGAATCTATATCATCGGAATGCAGGTCCAGCTGGGAACACGCCCCGGCACAGGCCCAGTCCCGCCTCACACAACTCCACAGAACTTTTTTTGTCCGTGTTGGATTCACACTGGTTACGGTGTGATTTGCATTTGCACCAATAAAAATCGACATTACTGTGGCTGGCGCACGGAATTGGTTTGTCATTTGTCCCTCTGATCATTTTTTTTTCTCAAAGGCTGACAAAACCGCCAAATATGCGTATCTCTCCAGCTGTTAAAGAGATCTAATAGGCAGAATTCTAACAAAGATGGCCAGCGTTTTCCTCCAGATGAATTCCTTCGTCTAATTGAGACCAAAGGAAGCAATGATTTGTGGGGTGCTTTGAGCTGGGGAGAACAGCGGGGGAGAGCAAGAAAGAGAGTGTGTGCGTGTTTGTGCTTGTGTGTGTGTGTGTGAGGGTGAGGGTGTAAGGGGCTTGGACATACCGCTAAACTCATTCCAGAATGAGATGAGATGTGTTCAGGGAGGTGGGAGGTCTTCGGGGAGGTGTCAGGCATAAACAACCTTGCAGGGGGTGACCAAGAAAATGGACCAGAGGAATAAGGAGCACATCTCGTGGACAGCAATCAGAGCAGCACCCCCCCCCCACACACACACACACATCCAAATACCCCCCCTACCCCTGGCCCTCCATGCCCTCAGCCTGTCACCTCATGTGTAAACACTTCTCACTCTAATGCACTCTGATCCTCCAAAGATATTGAGCCCTCGGGCCACTTTCCCAGGAGAGGCGTCCTAAGCAGGGGGCTGCGGGGAGACGCGGTCTCCTCTGGAGAAGGCTTTGTCTCCCCAGCTTTGCTTCCTCCGTGACAGCGGGCGTCACGCCGCACTGCACTACAGAAGGCCGCGCCGTACCGTTGCTGTGGTGCGCTGCGGCGCGCTGCTCTTCGCGATACAAAAACACATCGAATATCTACCCGAGCCTCGAATATCATCTCCCCGAGTCTCTGGAGTTTGTGCCTTTCATCATTAAAGCGGGAAAGAAAGAAAGTGCTCGCATCCCTGAAAATATGGCAGCTTGTCTACAAACTAAATTATAATTCCTATCTTTTCAGCACCTTTTCTTCCATGTGCTCGCTCTTGACAACAAATGTGTTACTTCAGGGAGCAGTTTGTAAACTTGATAGCATGATGAAAAGGCTTCAGGAAAGAAGAAGAGGAATTTAAAAGAAGAAATAGAAAAGGAGTCTTCATTCTGGAGATGGGCGTGCTAGACAAAAAGTTGGCAAGTTTAAGCTCGACTTCCGTCAAAGGAAAATGAGGTTCATCAGTGGCTAGCTCTGGAGTCCGGTGACAGATGAAAAGCATACACACACACACACACACACACACACACACACACACACACACACACACAGGAGCTAATATGAAAACTGACAGCCAGGCAGCGCACAAACCCCACCATTCAAACGGAAATGAGAGCGGCCTCATCAATTTGCATTTGGGGGGAAGACGTATGGGAGATTGCGAGAAGAAATGCAAATTCGAAATTGCCACCGCCACAGCTGAATCGGTGCGCTCGGAATGCTATACAGCTGTAGCCACTGCATCAGTGATTGCATCGGACACTGTAAAAAATAAAGTACTGATGCTTTCATAAGGCGCATTTGAGATGTTTTTGTCACATTTGCCTTTTGCAGTTCATCTGTGTCAGTTGTGATGCATCCTTTGTGGTGTCACAATGCCATGGTCAGACAGGAGAAGGGATGAATGGCGGGTGTAAATTGGGAGAGTGGGGAGGCACTGGATCACGATTGGGACGCAGGCCAGGGCTCAGCCGTTATCCTTGATGGATCCAAATGCTGCCGTTTGAGTGTGTGAAGCATACCTATGCCATGTGCACCCCTGCTTCAACTAGTTCCTGTCCTTTTGGACCAGATTTACACTCACTCACACACACACACACACACACACACACAAACACTCTTACACACACACACACACACACACACACACACACACACATACACACACACACACACACACACACACACACACACTTCTGTATCTGTCTCTCACTTTCTCTCACAAACACACCACACACACACACACATTATCTCTCTCTCTCTCTCTCTCTCTCTCTCACACACACACACACACACACACAGACACACACACATACACAAAGTAATTAATTAGTAAAGTAAATAGTAAATAGTAAAATGATTAAGAAAAGGCTCATTATCGCATAGCTTCACAGAATAGACTGCAGGCACAGAGACAATGCAAGGCAAATTAAGGTGCTAACAAATGAGAGCTTAAGTGAAAACATCCCCAAAACCAGACCAAACAAATCAAGATCAGCACATGATATTTATAGGGAAAAATGACTAGAGGGTTAAACTACATTAAAATATAAAATATAGTGTGCCATTATTGTCTATTGGGTATTGTAATAATTCCTTCCTATGATTTTCATCATATTGCAATTCTACAGTATAGTTGTGTGATGATGTTTTGCCAAAATTCACCCCATAACATGGTTCAAATCTAGTAAATAACATAAACAAGGTCAATGAAATAGGCCTACTTTACTGCAGACTTTCATCACTATTGCACATAATCGTAGACAGATTATGTTTCACAATTCTTTGGCTGCCCCTTGCTGTCCACTGTGGTGCTGCCTGATTTGTTTGCTTCTATATGTTCGCAGATTAGATTGGGCCTAGTTGATACGCAAGTTTTGACCTACATTGATCCTTTTGTACAGTAGAGTCTGTGGGATTCTTATTGCATTTCAGGCCTTTTCTGTCAAGTGTAATTCAAAATTTAAGGAGAAGGTATATAGGTATATAAACCTTTCACTGAATTTACAGAACATGTGCTATACCATGAAATGCATTGTTTTAGAATATGGACCTACATCAGGAAATGGGATTTGGTTATATTGCACAGATCTAAGTGAGAATGACAATGATGCTGTTAGTTAATCACTTTATTGAAGCTTTTCACATGGGCCTATTAGATGAACAGTAACTATTTTTGTTTGTGTGACTTCATAGGCATTACGTATGTTGTCCCAGTGTCCCAAGCCTGTAATGGTTCAGGCATACATAAGGAGAAACGCATTGAATAAGGAATGTACCAAAAGATGCACTGCAGACTGCACAAGTGTGACAGATCTGGTGTGAACTGGTGTGATGTAGTTGAACTTTCCGATAAGTCTGGTGGGAATATAGGCCGTGGCAGTTCTGAGTAGCCCCAGGCATTTTTACCCTGGCAACAAGCCAGCACTCAATACAATATTCTGAAGTTAATCTCAAAAATTCAAATGAACTCTATGCCACCATAACGTTATATAGCTATACAAATGTTCCTGATTTTGACGCGAGGACATGACTCTAGGTTACTAATGGGTGCTAAAAAACACAAATCTAATGTGACAAGTTCAACAGCAAAGTGGTGAATTAATAAATGATAGCTTCAGCGAAAGTTCTACTAGGAAGACTCGTAGTGTAGCTTACTCCTCCCACGCTTACACGGAGCCAATCTTAGCTTTGCCTACTTTCGGGAAAGCCCTGCAATCTGATCATTCACTCATTCAATCAGCGCTAGCCTATAGGAATTCAGTGGGCTCTTTAAATATGTACCACCTAACACTGCTTCTGCTTCTCCAGTGCAGCTGACTTTGGCGTCCTAGCTCAGGCTTCGGCGTGGACCTGGGCTCTCTGCATTTTACATTAGCCCCTTCTGCCCTCAGTGGCGTTACTTGTTACAATCCTACGGCTTGTTTGCTGCGCTGTTCAGACCTGTGCGTCCTTTAGTCAGGGCCACTGCATGTCGCTTCATCGCTAATTTCTGCATATCGGAGCCAGTCACGCTCACGCTGTTGCAGCCTTCAATTCACGATAGCCTACTGCCGGGTCGCCGTCCTCGCGCAACTCTGTTGCAGGCCCATGTCGTTTTCGGCAACAATTTCTCAAGCTTCAGCGTCTGGTTGGTAAGGTTATCGTGCTCTCTTCCCAAGCTCCTTGAGCTGGGCTACACTCTACCCACAGTCATGCAACCTGCTTGCCAACGATATTCGGCGGGCAGCAAACAAACTGACTTGTCTGACACGGTTTAACTTTCACTTAAGCCTCCTTACATAATTCCTGCTGACTTTATAATCCTTGCGATTTGTGCTGTAAATTGCTGGCCTGCACCACGCTGCCGTTGAACCCAACCCTGTATTAAGACCTGTTTTAATTGATGTTCTACACTCACTGTGGTTATCTCGATGTCTACCTTGGTCGTCAAACCAGTTGTCTTTTTGTGTAGCCTCTTCATTTGCCTCGCTGCTGCATAGGCTTTAGGCTAGGCTACTCGTCTGCTGGACCTTCGGTTCAGGTATCACTCCTCGTGCATGGCTGCGGGAAGCCAGTTCATCGTTGCATTCGTTTAATCATCTGGGATTGCGTCCCATACCTTCTGGTAGGAAGTCTACACGGCCTTCCTCGGGTGATTCTCTGCATGCACTTGCCGTTGCTCAAACTACTCTCAGCTACCGCTGATCTGTGATGTCCCAGGTATGCGTGGCGTCCCCGGCGTTCTCGGCTATCTGGGTTCTCAATTTTGGGGGGTCTTACACCAAAGCTCGAACCAAAATGACGGCACGCCGGCCCATGGTCATCAATTGCCAGTATGTCACACAAGCTATTATCTAGGCAATAATAGGTGTTTTCTTTTCAATGCCCGTATTATGTCAGTGTTCATGAGCTGACACCACAGTGTGGGCTCATGCCCACATGGTTGAGCTGTTAATTAAGAAGCTGTGTCATTTGTGTATGTAACATATCCTTCTAGCGTCTTTTAGGTATGTTTAAAATGTCTTTTCTGATTCCGTATATCGTGTATTGGGTTCCTAGGAATTCTGGCAGGCCTCACTTTGCTCACTGCCCACCAGTGGGGTCGCTTCAGTACTCCATATATTGGTGTTAATGGTTACCGGCTGTTCATGATTATGTCGGCAATTTTACATTTAAGCTAGTTGTGGTTTAAATGGTGGCCTATGCTGGAAGTTAGTTGATCCACGACTACCAGCGTAGCCGTTGGCTGGTTGTTTTACCGATGGCGATGCTTCATGTCGCCTGTCTAACCACTCCTTCCTTCTCGCAGGTCAAACAGAGCGGTCCATCATCACTGGCAGACTCAAGTCTGCAGACTCAAGTCTCCTTCAGGCCAGCGCAGCCCTTCATGCACTCTCTTTAGACACAGCGGGTCTCTGCGTGTCCATGTGATTTCAGCCCATCTAGTCGCGCCATCAGTCACATTGATTGCTGACTCGAATTGCCGTTTTAGCAGGATCCTCTGCAAATAATGTGTACTCTAATTTCCATTCTCCTATTTTGCCTTGGCTGTTTTGTTTTTGGCAGATATGCTCACCGAAGTGATAAGCCGCCAGGGAGGGCGATGCAAGTTCCTTTTTACATTCTCCTCCCAATCTTTAATTTGCTAACCCCTGCAGGTGCATCATGCCTCCCCTCTTCCGTTGAGGGGATGCAGTTCGATCAATGGAGAAGCAGTTCCACATATCACACTAACATCTACTTTCTTACAGGGATGGCAGTGCGGTTCCGCGGAATCACGCAATCGTGTGGATCATGTTTCCAGTTCATACTGGAGGGGGGTCATCCCTCCGTCTTCACAAATCTCCCGAAGCCCAGGGCTTTCGAGGATATCTCCTCTTGTAGCACGGCTTAAAACTAGCTTTCCTAATCCCAGCACTTATCACCTGTCTAGAACTGACTCTTGACTGTGTAAAACCGGCACTCACTGATGCACTTTTCGTTATTGTGCTCTACCTTCTAAATTGTTTTTAATTGCACTGGCATTGTGGGAGAATTGTTTTAGCTTTAACCTGTTTGCCATCACGTTGGTCTAGGTTGCCCTAGACGCTGGTTGCCCAGCTCACTGTCCAGGTTGCCTTGGACGCCGGTTGCCCGGCTCATGACGCTCGTCTAGGTTGCCCTAGACGCTGGTTGCCCAGTTTGGTCCAGGTGGCCCTGGATGCCGGTTGCCCGGCCGTCATGTCTGTCTGGGTTGCCCTGGACGCTGGTTGCCCAGCTCGTGGTTCAGGATACCGCTATACGGTCAATGTTAACTGCCTGATTCCGGACTTCGACGCAATTGGATGACACTACGTCTGCCATCTGTTTAGATCGCCTCTGGCCCGTTATATCAGCTACACAGATATTGGTTCCCCGCGATGCAAGGGGCAAAAGTTGCGTGCATCATACTCCTTGCCAGACTCGAGTCTCTCCCTGAGCAAACGCTTCCGTGAGAACTCTGGATTCCCAGGGTACATTGTCAGTCGCTTTGATTAAAAATGTCCTGGCCACATGGAATGTCGCGTGAATGCACACCCCTCCACTCACTCAGGGGCCAGTGCTTGGCGCATGACTAATATAATTTCTGCATCCAGTTGGGCGATATGTATTGCTTATTCTCTCCTCATTGCTACCTTTACTCATTGTCTCTCCAGCAGCCAGTTCTAAACTGTACTATCCTGCCACAGTGGTGCAGCTGGTATAGCAAGCTTCAGCGTTAAGTCATTCTCAGAGCTCCTCTGCACTCTGAGATGCATAAGCACCATGGTGGTACCCCAGCACTCATCTGTTCGTTGTCTCGTCATATTTCAGTTACATATGTTTCTTCCTCCTGTCACATACTAGCCGCTGCAGGTGAGCTATCGAACCAGAACACACATCTGGCTTCACAAGCACTAGTCTTCTACAAAACTAGTCATAATGCTTATCTATCCTAAATATTAAACCACATGACTTCGATGCGAATATACTCAAGCACCCATATCAACTAACTCATTGCTCGGTCCCAAGCATCTGCAACCACAAGCTCTATTCCCCTGCATTGATCCTGAGTACATCATGTTTAACCTTTTAACCCTAACCATGTTTTGCTTCCCTGGTCCCCGTTCACTACCGTAAACTACGGCTCACACTTTACCCGATTTTCAGCAGCCATCTAGCTAACGTGCTGCTTAAATGTAACCTCTCTTCAAAGAGGTTCACTTCTCACTCATTCAAGATCGGGCGCAGCCAAGACTACCCGACCAAAAGGGCTATCCACGTCATCCATCAGGATGCATCAAACTAACTCCTCTTGACATTTTCGATGCTCAGAAGTTGCTCTTCCATGTTAACTCAGGTACCTCATTTTACCTTCACAAATCCTGGTGGCGGTGGTTAAATTCTGGCATTCGCCTTGCACTAATTGCTGAAACATATTGGGCCCCAGCATGCCGGTAGCTTGTGGTGATTTAGTCTCAGCCATGGGCATGTTGCCCTTTCACTGGTTGCCCAGCTCGTTCGACGCTTATGGTTCAGGTCACTTCTCGCCCGATTCGCCCGGCTCGTGATGCGTCTAGGTTGCCCTAGACACTGGTTGCCAGTTTGGTCCAGGTTGCCCTGGATGCGGTCGCCCGGCCATCACATCGGTCTAGGTTGCCCTATCGGCTGGTTGACCAGCTCATGGTTCAGGTCGCGACCGTGCGCCCGGTTGCCCGGCTCGTGGTGGCTTCGTCTAGGTTGCCCTAGGCGCTGGTTGCCAGTTCGGTCCAGGTTGCCCTGGATGCGGTCGCCCGGCCGTCCACGTTGGTCTAGGTTCCCCTAGGCGCTGGTTGCCCAGCTCACTGTCCAGGTTGCCTTGGGCGCCCGGTTGCCTGCTCATGGCCTTCGTCTAGGTTGCCCAGTTTGGTCCAGGTGGCCCTGGATGCCGGTTTGCCCGGCCGTCATGTCTGTCTAGGTTGCCCTAGACGCTGGTTGCCCAGCTCATGGTTCAGGTCGCGTCGTCCGCCGGTTGCCCGGCTCGTGACGCTCGTCTAGGTTGCCCTAGACGCTGGTTGCCCAGTTCGGTCCAGGTGTCCCTGGATGCCGGTCGCCCGGCCGTCACGTTGGTCTAGGTTGCCCTAGACACTGGTTGCCCAGCTAATGGTCCAGGTTGCCTTGGACGCCGGTAGCCCCGGCACGTCTCGTAGTCTAGGTTGCCCTAGACGCTGGTTGCCCAGCTCGCATAAGTCCAGGTTGCTCTGGATGCCGGTGGCCTGGCTCGTCACGATGTACTAGCTCGCTAGTCACTGGGCGCCCAGATCGTGAAGTGCTTATGGTCCAGTATTGGTCTAGGTTGCCCTAGACGCTGGTTGCCCAGCTCGTCAAGCTTCTAAATCCCACTAAAGCGAAAGCATGCTGCGGGCCCCACTACAACCCTAGGTTTATGGTTAACACCTAGCTACTTTAAAATTCTGTTGGCGTCCTGGCACAACGTCTTCACCCCGGCCCAGTCATGCTGTTTAATTCATCTTGTATGTATACGAATGTCTCTGCTCCTCTCAGAACCAGATTACTGAGTCACCGCCCTGGCGGGCATCACTCATCCTTTTTGGGGTAGGCTCCCGCCCTGCCTTCATCCATCGGCAGGAGGCGAGATCCGCTCATCGCTGGGACGGATCGAGACGGCCCTACGCCAAAGACTGTTACCTATTCAGGACTCTATCATGCTTGCATCCAAGCCGTTCCTTTACTAATTAAATCGTTAACTGATTCTATTCTGTCTACTGAGTCTTTCTGGTAGAAATGATAGCTTCAGCGAAAGTTCTACTAGGAAGACTCGTAGTGTAGCTTACTCCTCCCACGCTTACACGGAGCCAATCTTAGCTTTGCCTACTTTCGGGAAAGCCCTGCAATCTGATCATTCACTCATTCAATCAGCGCTAGCCTATAGAATTCAGTGGGCTCTTTAAATATGTACCACCTAACACTGCTTCTGCTTCTCAGTACGCTGACTTTGGCGTCCCCTCCACCTCCCCTCCAGCCAGCAGTCCACGTCCATCGGGCACGGTCTGCCTACCACATCATCTTCCTTCAGCCACGCCACCAGTTGGTCCCCGTCTCGTCGTGGGGGTAGGCTCCCCGCCCTGCCTTCATCCATCGGCGGGAGGCGAGATCCGCTCATCGCTGGGCCGGATCCGAGGCGGGGCCCTCACGCCAAAGACTGTTACCTATTCAGGACTCTATCATGCTTGCATCCAAGCCGTTCCTTTACTAATTAAATCGTTAACTGATTCTATTCTGTCTACTGAGTCTTTCTGGTAGAAATGATAGCTTCAGCTTAAAGTTCTACTAGGAAGACTCGTAGTGTAGCTTACTCCTCCACGCTTACACGGGAGCCAATCTTAGCTTTGCCTACTTTCGGGGAAAGCCCTGCAATCTGATCATTCACTCATTCAATCAGCGCTAGCCTATAGGAATTCAGTGGGCTCTTTAAATATGTACCACCTAACACTGCTTCTGCTTCTCAGTACGCTGACTTTGACGTCCCCTCCACCTCCCCTCCAGCCACCTCTGCCAGCAGTCCACGTCCATCGGGCACGGTCTGCCTACCACATCATCTTCCTTCAGCCACCGCCACCAGTTGGTCCCCGTCTCGTGGTCGTGGGGGTAGGCTCCCGCCCCTGCCTTCATCCATCGGCGGGAGGCGAGATCCGCTCATCGCTGGGCCGGATCGAGGCGGGGCCCTACGCCAAAGACTGTTACCTATTCAGGACTCTATCATGCTTGCATCCAAGCCGTTCCTTTACTAATTAAATCGTTAACTGATTCTATTCTGTCTACTGAGTCTTTCTGGTAGAACTGGCTGTTCATGTTTTGTTTCATTGGATTGTGGAGGAGAAAACCAAGCAAACTCAAACACTGGGACATGTGAAATAGATGAAAAAAGATTGTCATTAACTTTTCTGTATCATGCCATCTGGGAGCAGCTGAACTAACTTTTGTATGTGTTTTTTTCTGGCAGATGGTGAAAAATATAGACATCTGGTAATGTTGGCAAATTTTCCAATACCATCTCCCTTCGAAACTGATTTAGAAGATGGTAGATTGCATCGTTTTGATGTACGTATCTGCTCCACCCAATAAGCAATTTAAAACAGCGATCAAATCAACAAAAGGAAGAAAAACACCAAGATCCTTCTAGCGACCTCTCTCTGTCCCAACCGTACGGTGTTTTGTTCGTTTAAAAAGTGTTTGTCCGAAAGTTTTACGTGTTCGTCTCGTCTTACTACGTCGTACTACAAGTACAGCAGGCAGTTTTTAATTGACATCTGCAAAAGCAAGTTTTGCAGCGTTCTGGACTTTGCAACAGAGACGCTAAAGGAACTCGGACTACTCCGCCTGCAACAACACGGACTTCGCCTGCTACTCCTCCCCGAAAGAAAGCGCCGGAGGCGGTGCGCGAGGAAGCAGAAGAGGGGCAAGCGCTGAGGCGTCCGGGCCAGGCTAGCGGCCAGCCCAACTTCGCCCAGCAATACCATCCATTCTCCTGGCAAATGTACGATCACTGGACAACAAAATGGATCACATACGACTGCTGAGATCAACGAACCGGACAGTAAGTAACTGCTGTGTGCTCGTCTTCACTGAGACTTGGTTAAATGACAACATTCCGGACTCTGCTGTACAACTGGAGCAGCTAGCATGCTATCGAGCAGACAGGGCCATTGTAAAGGAGGTAAATCACGAGGAGGAGGAATCTGTGTTTACATCCGTGACGAATGGTGCGGGACACTGTAGTAGTATGCAAACACTGCTCACCACTGGCAGAGTTTATGATCATAAAGTGCCGTCCTTTTACCTGCCAAGGGAAATTACTGCGATTCTGCTAGTCGCAGTATACATCCCGCCTACCAACAACAACAGCGATAAGAACGCGGCTCTTAGTGAACTGTACCAGGCTGTCAGTGAACAACAGACAGCACACCCAGACGGTTTCACCATCTTCACTGGAGATTTTAACCATGCTGATCTCAAAACTGTACTTCCAAAGCTACACCAGCATGTTGATTTTCCAACAAGAGGAGATAACATCCTGGACCTGGTCTACACTGCACACAAAGGAGCATACAAAGCCACCCCCCCCTCCCCACATTGGACTTTCAGACCATATCACTGTTATGCTAATGCCCGCATACAGACAAAGGGTAAAAGCGAACAAACCGGTTTGTAAGCAGGTAAAAGTGTGGCCTGAGGGAGCCTCCGATGCTCTTCAAGACTGCTTTGACACAACAGACTGGGAAATGTTTAAGCAGGCAGCCACTTACAACAACCGGACAGACATAGAGGAGTATACAGACACTGTAACCTCTTACATCACCAAGTGCATCGATGATGTGACCCACACAAAATACATCATCACTCGGGCTAACTGGAAGCCATGGCTGACAGGGGATGTCCTCAGGCTGCTGAGGGCCAGAGACAAAGCCTACAGAGCTGGGGATGAAGCTGGCATGAAAACAGCGAGAGCCAACCTGTCCCGTGGCATCAAGGAAGCAAAAAAGGAATACACTCACAAGATAACCACCCACTTCAAAGACAGCAGGAACGCACAAAGCCTATGGCAGGGCATTCAGGCCCTCACGGACTACAAGCCCGCGCCACAGAGCTGTGAGAGCAACATCCCTCTGCTCAACAACCTGAACCGCTTCTTTGCTCGCTTTGAAGCACAAAACAGCACCTGCCCACAGAAGACCCTTCCCCCTCTACATGAGCAGCCCCTGTGCCTCTCTGCCGACAGCGTGAAGAGGACACTTGCTGCCATCAACACCCGTAAGGCAACAGGTCCAGACAACATCCCAGGTCGTGCGCTGAAGGACTGTGCAGGGGAGCTTAAGGATGTCTTCACAGACATCTTTAACACTTCCCTGAAGCAAGCCATCGTCCCATCATGTTTCAAAGCTGCCACCATCATACAAGAAAACTGCTCCATCCTGCTTCAATGACTACCGCCCTGTGGCACTGACACCCATCATCATGAAGTGCTTTGAGCGGCTTGTCATGTCACATATCAAAGCCATTCTCCCCCCCCACCCTGGACCCCTTCCAGTTTGCATACCGAGCCAAGCGGTCTACAGAGGATGCAATCTGCTCTGCCCTCCACCCAGCCCTCACCCACCTGGAAAAAGAGACTCATATGTGAGATTGCTGTTTATAGACTTCAGTTCTGCATTCAACACCATAATACCACAACAACTCATCTGCAAACTTGACAAACTGGGACTCAGTACCTACCTCTGCAACTGGCTACTGGACTTCCTCTGTCAGAGGCCCCAAGTAATGCGATGTTGGCAACAATACCTCAAGCAGCATCACACTGAGCACAGGGGCCCCCAAGGCTGCGTGCTCAGTCCGCTGCTCTTCACCCTGCTGGACGATGACTGCACTGCAACCTACAGCAACAATCACATAGTGAAATTTGCTGAAAACGACGACACAACTCTGGTGGGTCTCATCACCAAGGGCTTAATTTGAGACTCAATACAGGTTGGAGGTCGACCATCTGACCCGCGTGGTGCAGGGACAACAACCTCCTGCTGAGCGTCCAGCAAGACCAAAGAGATTGTTGTTGACTTCGGAGAGGTCACACCCAACACCTGCCACTGACCATCGACGGTGCTGTGGTGGAGAGAGCGAGCAGCACCAAATTCCTGGGGTGCACATCAGTGAAGACCTCTCCTGGACCACCAACACTGCATCACTGGCTAAGAGAGCTCAGCGCCGCCTGTACTTCCTGCGGAAACTCAGGCGAGCAAGTGCTCCACCAGCCATCATGACCACATTCTACCGAGGCACCATTGAGAGCATCCTCTCCAGCTGTATCGCTGTGTGGGGCGGAAGCTGCACTGAATACAACAGGAAAGCCCTGCAGCGCATAGTGAACACAGCTGGAAGGATTATTGGTGCTTCACTCCCCTCCCTGAAGGACATTTACACCACCCACCTCACCACCCAAGGCGACCAAAATTGTGAGTGATGCAAGTCACCCCGCTCACAATCTGTTTGATCTACTGCCCTCTGGGAAGAGGTACAGAAGCCTCGCGGCTCCCGCACTACCAGACTCACCAACAGCTTCATACACCAAGCCGTGGGATGCTGAACTCTCTCCCTCCTCTCCCCCCTCCACCCTCAGCTACATAACATCCTGGACATTGGACCCAAAAATGGCCGCCTGCACTACTCCACTTGCACACTTGCACACTTGTACACTTTACAACTGGTGTTGTTGTCCTGAAACACAACACTTCTGCTGCTCTTACATAACTTGCACCACTATGCCACTTTCTTCTTACTTAGGTCAAACAGAACTACCCAAGCCTTTTATTGGCCTGAATTGGCACTAGTATTTTTATTGACTGTCTATGCACAATTTCAACCACATTTTGCTGCTCTTATTTTTTCATTATTATATGTGCCCTCTTATTTACTTATTTACTTACTTTTTTGTTTACTTGAATGTTATGTTTGTCTGTGGACCTAAATTGGTAAAATATGTCTTGTCTTCACCGTGGGATAGTGAGAAACGTAATTTCGATCTCTTTGTATGTCTGGAACATGTGAAGAAATTGACAATAAAGCTGACTTTGACTTTGACTTTGAAAAAACGTCATTCAAAGGAAACTCCTAGGTGATTTTCTGAGCCACAAAATATTACACATTCTAACCGCTGATTGGTTGAAATGATTTGGCAATCAGCTTAAATCAAGGTAGATAGTGGTTTTACATTCATATCTATACACACGCCCACAGAGTGCCAAGGGAGTGAGATGGGACTGGACCCTAAATGGCAAAAATGATTACTTTTGTATATTGACTGATATTATGAGGGGAGACACTTGCTTAATAGGACAGAGATTTCAGAGAGATTGGTTTAATGATTTCATGACTATGAATACTATTTGCTTTAAAATCAAAACGACATCCGTGGGGGTCATCCTGTTTGCTTAGTCTACCTGCAGAGATTTCACAGTAAACTCTAAAGTCTCATTCTTCCTTGTAAAAGGTCAACAAGTAAAAGCTAAGTCTGGATTAAAGCTTACACAATAGGACAAAGCATATGCGCCATGTTGGGTCACTTCCTCCAGCGCCCCTCAGGCAGACATTACAGCACACATTTGCTGAGGGGCGATAATATCTTTGCCAGTGGGCGCCTCAACAAGGTCAAATGAGAATGAGTCAGGCCAGAGCCCCTTTCAGATACCCCCGCCCCACAAACCCCAACCCTTATGACCGCCGCGCCACCGAGCGGTGCCATGGTCATCACTCAGACCGCAGGCTTGCCGCCTCCACGTCTCGGTGCGGGCACGGCATGACCAACACTAAGCATCATCATTTACATGCCACTGTCAGTGGGCAATTTCGGCTTTATGGGCATTTCATTGCGCTCATAAATCGCAAAAAAACGAAGAAACGTCAACTTGTTAGAGTGCTGCACACCTATCCCTTGGAGGAACACTGACCACGCGGCCTCATCAGCACCTTCGGTCAGCAGCTGTGTTATGTTGCAGAACGGGTGTTTTGGTTATGACCCTTTTAGGGCCAGAGTTTATGACGGGGCTCTGGACAACGATGCGTCCCTCCGTCAACAAGCCCCTTTGTGCTACTGCTAAAAGAGTCACTTGTTAAAATACACTTACAAAATACCTTATACACTTCTGGACTATCTGGACAAAGACGAACACTCTGGACATGCATAGGCTGACAGAGAGTCTTTAAATGTAGTAAAGATTATATGATGACTGCATTGTTCAGAAGGTGTCAACCTGCTCAGGCGTTCTATGGCTTGCAAATCACATTACAGTTATGTAACTCTAAGGAGTTTGATTTCATAAATGGACCTGTCTCTGAAAGGTATGGTATTTCAAGACTCAAGTCTCAAATGGCAGCTCCCAGACGGTATAGGCTAGCCATTTTCGATAACTCAAATGTCTGGCTATCTTAAACGCCTTGCTCGTGGGCTTTCAGGAGTCCATGTCATGGTGGGTAACCCACATTCACAGATGCCTGCTGACATTTCCATGCTATTCTGCCGAGGCATTTTTTGCTTTGCGGTGGCATTCAAGGACAGTGTGTGTGTGTGTGTGTGTGTGATCTATCCCCCTGGTCCTAGACAGTCGGCAAAGACAACACAACACACCACGCCACACCACCCATCCCCAGCGTGGTGGTCGAGCCCAGCAGTGAGTGGGGAAAAAGGGTATTATTCAACACGAGTCTGGAGCATGCCGGAGCCTCCAGCGGTACTTTGTGCTCTCCCCCTGCACCATGCAGGTGGACCAGCCAGCTCGTTTCCCTTTTTTTCTCCCAGCAGGTCCTGGGAACATGAGTCAGAGGGTAAATCTCCCTCAGCTGTCAGAAGGCATTCGTCAGCAGAGGAGGGGAGGGGGGAGGGGGGTAGGATATGGAAGCAGAGAGAGAGAGGGGTGGAGGATGTGGGGTGGGGGGGGGAAGGTGAGGACCGATCAGTTACTGGGTGTCTGAAGACCGCGTTGCAATTCACGGCGCTGCTTGTCAATGTCTGGGTCTTGTCAAGAGAAAAGAAATAAATAATAAAATAAATATTTAAAGACGGGAGGGGGAATACCAAAGCTTGGTCTCACAGGATGGCGCTAAAGAAAGGTAGCAACTTGGAGCCGGGCTCGGAACACCCTGCTCTCTGTAACCAGTGAGTTATGGGTCATTCTTCATAGGCTGCAGACCGACACAGGTTGAAAATGGTGATTTAAAGGCATCCGCCCGACTGCAGTTCGCTCAACAATGGGGCAACCAGCTATATAAAGAATTCCTGGACACACACACACACAGACACAGACACACACACACACACACACACACACACACACATATCTTCAGTTCCCTCCTTTACCTTGCCCCATGTACATTTAATTACCTGGCCTACTCATTTGTCATATGATCCCCCATACATTACATGTAATCACAAAGGTGGATGCTTCCATCCGACTCCAACGATGCACATGGAGGAAGGAGGGCCATATGTCTGCTCCCTGTGTGGCTGAGGTGCCAGCCTGACCTTCACCTTGGCGTTAGTGCCATACTCAGCTAGCTGACCAGTAGGAATTTAATCTACCGTATATTCCCTCTGCTCTTATCCTGAAGGAGAAATTGTTTTCTTGGGACTTTAGTCTCCAAATGGCTCCAATTTCACCAGATCAGTCCACCTGGTGCACAGAAAAAATGGGTTTTCTCTCCCTCTTGTTCTCTGTATCTATCTTTCTGCCTCTTCATGTCTCATCCACCGGAAAAATTCTGAAAGCACCGGCCCGGCCCGACGCCCCAACGAAGTAGGCCTAGCCTACAGACAATGCCAACCTAATAACACAGGTAATTAAATAATTGGAAAACCAGGCACTGTGAATAGTTTTGTAGAGAACTATTAAAGTAGGCCTATATGGGCTTACATATAGACAGTTCCAACGAGTTCCACAAACTATTTATCAGCCTGAGTGGCCCACTATCAGGCCAGTGCTTCTCAAACTTTTTTTTCTGGGGACTCACTTTTTAAAAATGACAGACTATCGTGACCCAACTCGTGACTGGTAGTTAACAAACTACTAGGCCAATATCAACATAAGACTAGCTTGTGCTAGTTTCCACCTAGCAATAACGTCAATTCTTTAGCTCCTTCTTTAGCTTCTTTAGCTCTATAACTTTCTCTCTGCCTTCCATCCATGTGTAAAACAGCAAGCAACCACGCAAATCCGTCGACTGTCAAAAATCCTGTAGTTTTCCTCGAACTTGATCATCCTCGAAGTAGGGTCATGCCATTAGACGAGGGGCCGCTCATTTATCCCCCTACATTTCTGTAAGACTTGACCTGCAATCGGTTCATTGGATAAACCAGAAACACATTCCCCACTCCCCCTCGCTCGGTCTGAAGCTCTTTTCCTTTTCTTTGCGTCTTCTGTCAAGGGTTTTCGCTGCTTCTTCGCCGGCTCTGCCATTATGCACACGTTTGCAACAATCTCTAGCGTTTCGTTAACCTGCCTCTGTGCTGTAAACTGATCCTGCTTCGGTTGGCGGGTAGGATACACCGAACTTGCAAGTGGGATATTCTTCCTACAGGCAGTAGGGGCGGGCGAGAGAGCCTTCATTCGCCCCGTAATGAGTCATTTAACCACCGACTTACGAAGATGATTAATTAACACAGAAACGTTGCCTGGTGTCCCTTTAATTTGACAAAAAAACAAATTGAATTGTCTTTTTTTTGTTATTTGTGACCATGAAAGTTCTGTAACGCCTGAATAAGACAAAAATTAATTAAGATAAAAAATTAAGGCTAGCCTACACAAAAATCAGCATGGGAGAGATGAGTGTGCAGGGTAATATGAATGATAGACAGTGAGCGAGTGGTATGAATATTGGTTTGACTTCCCAAGATTCTAAAGTGTAGATCATGGAGATTTTCGCGGAAAATTCATGATGAATCTATCATTTTGATGGCCGCGTACGCCTCACGGCCGCGATGAAGGCTCTATGTGCCGGCCCGCACTACGCACATTTCTCGGTCGGCCGACCGGGAGAACTCCCGATCGTCCCGATTGCCACTCCGCCCCTGCTCTCATTCTCTCTCTTTTTCCCGTGCCCGTGTGCACAAAATGTATCTCTCTCTCCCTCTTTATGTCTCTCTTTCACTCTCATTCTCTCTCTCTTTCTCTCTCTCCCTCTCTCTTTCTCGTGCCCGTGTGCATAAAATGGGATCCATGATCCTTCCGAGCACTTGCTTTCCTCAGTGTGTAATGGAATGTCTTACTCAGTGGCTGAAGACCTGCTTTGTAGTCCATGCCGGTCAAGATGGAAGGATGAAAAAAGGATGTGCCACTACATGCATAGTTTTAAAAACATCCCTGAGACCCACATGACATTAAAACCGACACACAAAGTCTCTGATAAGCAGATATGATGCACTGTTTTGTTTCTGTTTGCACAACAGCGTGTTCCTCCACCTTGCAGTGCATACACTGGCCACAATCCCAGCAAGTCATGGAAGACTCCCTGGTGCTCGTCTTTCTAGGTAAGGGATTGGGAACATGAACAGGAAATGGAAGCGTTGATTGTTTACATCAGAATGGGATTTATTTTTAGACAAATCATATGCAAGGCAAAGGATTAGGGACAATTTCCTATTGTTTGTGTATGCTGGAGAACCACTTCCCATGCTCTCTGCATGCTTATAGTAACCTCACATTTGAGAGGCATTATAATCTATGAAGAGGGCAAACCAGAAAATATAAATATAGGATTGTAATGTGGCAAAGGGCAGTTATGTAAGTCTTCCTCCACTTCGAGGAGAAATATAGTCCCATGCATTTATCTTGACACCCTTAATCCAAACTCTATTTTTGCACATTTCAGTGTGCACAGCCATAGGCAACTGGCTTTCGGGTGTTGACTGAAGGATTGATCTGATGACTGTGGCCATAAGCTGAGGGAATCAGTGAGTAGTTCTTCTGTCCCATCAATGCTTATTAGAACAGGGAAAGTCATGGAATTTTGAAGCACACATACTATTTGCTCAGATGCTACTGTTGCCCCTTCTGTGCTGCCAGTCACGTAGTAGCTATAAAACACGAGTTTCCTAAAAGTCGCTGGGGGAAATGCTGCATGTCCTATTCATGAGAAACTCGTATAGAGCACCGAAACCCCTCTCCAAGTCTGTCCCAAATGTGACCCTGAAGACTTAGCGACAGATTCTTCACTCGCATGTGCAATGGAAGTTTCCATTCAGTCGACTGGCATGGCAACGCGGTTACTGTAAAAATAGTGTCCTCTTTCAGCAACGGGGAGGCGGAGGGCATCAGACAGTCGGTGTGGCCCGGGCTTTTCCTAATGCACTGCGTGTCTGCCGCGCTATATGTGGCATTGACTAATTTGACGTTTATTTCCACAGACGACAGTAATAACGCAACTGATTACTTTTTAATCCAGTATCTATTTCCAGAGAATATAAATTCGCCGCTAATTTAAGGATATAAATAATCTGTCTCCTAAACCACTAATGCTTAATTGATATGATGACAATGAGCCGGTAGCCTATCTGACTGTCACCCAGAACATTAGAAAGTAACTGTAGCTAATAAACATAATCGATAACAAATTGCAGGCTATAAAACAAAATGGGCTGGAATTGATTGTCGCATGGGTAAAACTGGCAAAAACCCAGAGCCAAAACGATCAGAGTTTGGCCTGTGTTCTGATTACATTTCTTACAACGTTTAATGCAGTTGGAGAGCTGAGTGAGCGCTGTGGCTGTTCCATCCGAAACTGCCTCTTCTTTCGTAAAACAGCCTTGAAACCTGCTGTGCTGCATGGCCGTGTGAGCATGGACGCAACTGGAGCAGAAAGCGAACACGTCTCCGTTAAGTCTACTTAGTGCTGAAACGGTTCGCCAAGCAGAAACAAGCAGAGCCCACGGTGCCCCAACGTCTGCTTTAGCACTTTCATGGGAAAGGTACCCCGCCTTTTAAGCATGTTCCTTCAACAATTAGACACGAAACGCAGAGTAGCCTAGGTGGGGAGCAAGGCTCGTATACATTATTTAAAGATGTGGCTGTCGGGCCAGTATGAGGGTTGTGTACAATGTGTCACATGGTTATATTAAAAATATTAAAGTCCACACGACAATCATCATTCCGTTTTCTCAAAGGATGCGCATGGGTTTATAAATAGGCTCGGT
>NC_063209.1:12308611-12378611 GCF_017589495.1 Alosa alosa | reverse complement strand
TATAGATTATATTAGATTAGATTCAACTTTATCTAATCTAATCTAATCTATAAGGGCTCTCTAAAAAACAGATACCAGATATATTATTGAGAGTTGTTGCCTTGTTGTTGTCCTTTTGCTTGTGCACAACCTCAGGCACGAAATATAAAACCTCCTATTTGAACGTATACAATGTTCAATTCAAATAGATTTAGGTATAGAAACATTTTTGATACTGTAAATGTAGGACTGACTAGGTGGGCAATGTGAATTGTTAGAGGAGGACTTGTATGAGACACACAAAGGCTAAACAAATACTAATAGATATGGTACACTGCATATTGTTCCTGTAGTGCAAAACATATGGAAGAAGGGAACAGGATATATATACACACTACCAGTCAAATGAGTAATTGTGTCCAAACGTTGGTAGTGTATATGAAATGTTTGTGTGTTTCTTTGTTTTGTCATTTCTATTGTATATTTGTGAAATGTTTGTGTGTTTCTTTGTTTTGTAATTTCTATCTCTTCTATTGTCTTCCGCGAGGAACTAAAGGGAAAGTCGTTCTTGAGGAGATACAGGGAGAATAGTGTTGGCTAAGTCAGCTGTAAGATTCATGTCACGTTTTCAAATAGCTTCACATCCACATGATAATGTTTTGAGAGCTCATCCATATCGAGAGTGTAAAACCACAATCAATTATTCTTACCATAACCAAACTAAAAATTCATTTCATGCATTCTCAGTTTATCCACAAAGATGATTAAAAAAAAAAAAACCACGCCCCCTCTCAATCTCTTCCTCAATCTCTCTTTGACAAAGTGTATCTTCTGATCCCTTAGTTTGAGACTGTCAGGAGCCCTGCCCTGGTTGAGAACACATTACCTCCACTGGTGTTCAAGGTCCACTGAGATAACACAACCTCCGAGCTGACGTCAAGAGATCTTGGGTTACCACACAATCCTATCTTATTACCTTTCGCCAGGTATAGGTAGTGCAGCCAGTCGCTACATGGATTTCCACGGCGACCAGAGCTGAAGGGAAAAGAAGAAAAAGAGCTCTGGAAGGAAAGCAAACAAACATAATCTAGTCTCAGGAAAACAAAAAGAGGGGGAAGGAAAGCAAACAAACATAATCTAGTCTCAGGAAAACAAAAAGAGGGGGAAGGAAAGAAAGAGAAAGAAAGATGAGCTGGAGTGGGAGACGATTTTTTGCCTGGGTCTGCCTGATGGCTTGTGTGGCGGAGTGCTCCGGCTTCATCCTGCTTTACTGGACAGCCGACGTGTCGGTGAGAGTGGGGAACCTCACCTCGAAGCCATGCGAGTGTGGCCTGTATGGCCAGGACTCGCCGCTGCTCGGGGAGAGTGGTCTGGTGGTGCTCCCTAACGAGGACCCCCAGGCGTGCAACCATACCACCTTCAGCGTCTCCCAGTCGCCCTGGATCGCACTCATCAAGCGAGGAAACTGTACGTACAAAGAGAAGATCAGCGCTGCCACAAAGTACAATGCGTCCGCAGTGGTCATCTATAACCTTGATGGTACCGGCAATGAGACTAACACCATGAGCCACTCAGGTAGAGTATCAGCAGGGATCAACGAACACGGTGTGCTGATTAGGAAACATGGAAAATGAACCACTCTGTGTGTGTGTGTCTGTTTGTCTGTGTGTGTGTGTGTGTGTGTGTGTGTGTGTGTGTTGTGTGTGTGTGTTGTGTGTGTGTGTGTGTGTGTGTGTGTGTGTGTGTGTGTGTGTGATGTGAGATCTGTGTTAGCTGATCAAACAGTTCCTCACTTGCATACAGGAAAAAGGCAACTGACTTTTAGTACTGGACAGTTCAACTTGCCTACTTGTAATGGTCACTCAATGCACCTGTGAATTCATCTAGGTAGATGTATTACTGTAAAGATTACTAATCGACTCTAAAATACAAATGAGTCTGTCAAGCTTTAGTGTTTAATTACTCCAATTCACTGTCACCTTTAACACTGTTATAGCAAGACTGTTGCTGTTAACACACGCTGCTATCATATCTGTGTCAGGCCGAGATAGGAAAAACTTACCCAACACACCACTCTCTCTAACTTGAGATTGTGGATTTCATTTCATTCAGTATGGACCTTAAGTGTACAGTTCGCACTGACCTTGGAAAAAAAAGAGGCGGCTCATAACTAGTTAATCCAGGCTGGTATTGAAATGGCGGCTTATCGTAAATGCAAATATTGCTTCACTCTTTGTGAAACCTTTGTTCATAAATCCTTTGTTACTGGCCAACTGCAGGACATATATTGCTTACATTAAGAAATGCAGGGTCAGAGAATTCCCACGTTGCGTAACACTAACTGTTGAGGAATCAGGACAGGCCTTCATGAAGGGCTTAAGCATTGTCAGAATATCCATATCATATCCACGACAAATTATGCACAATCAACAAGAATGCCTTCAATCATGAGGAAGAGATGATTCATCAGTTACTGTAATCAATCATCGATCAAATTGTTTTGACATTTGTCTTGAGGGTACTCCTTTGTAATGACCTCTACAGTGATAAGTTATATCAATAGTGATCTACAGCAATACCAGAATAAGGGAGGTGGGGCAAATGGTGCGGAATAAAGCTGTATTATGGTCGATGAATGCAATTTAATTCAGTCCTTATGTGTTTAATGGCATAACAAAAACACGTTGTATTGCCAAATACATAACGAGTTGACAAGAGTTGGCATGTAAAGGGCATTGGACAGAGCCTGTGTATGTAGATATGTAGCAGAATGGCTCTTTGTGAATGAGTGTGTGTGTGTGTGTGTGTGTGTGTGTTTCTTCAAGTGTTTCACATGTGAAGTCACCCACTTCCTCTGTGGCAAGCATCTATCTCAAACACTGCCCGCTAACACTAAAATGGCACATGTGACAAAAAATCGTTCTTGATGATCACACAGTATATTCAATTTGTGTTTATACACTATTGCTGTTGTTCCACAGGCACTGGAGGGGTTGTTGTTGTCATGATTGGCAACGAACTCGGCAAGGACATCGCCAGTCTGGTCCATGCAGGGCATGAGGTCTTCATGAACATTGAGTTGGGCAACCCTCACGGGCCCTGGGCCAATCCAATCTGGATCTACATCATGTCCTTCACCTTCTTTGCAGTGACCGCCGTGACCATGGCCTACTTCACCATCCTCTCGGTGAAGAAAATCCACCAGCACATAATGCTGAGGAGAGAACAGGTGAGAGGGGAGGGGACATTATGTGCAGTCTGTCTTTGGTAGTTAAATCCAGCAGGTTTCAGCCTTGTTTTACACTGTAGCTTTCCATTCTGAGTGTGTGCTCAAGACAGCTGTTGTTCGAACACAGTCAGGGTAGCTCTGTCAATAGGAATTAAACCAGACAATTTCAACCAATTTGCACGTTAAATCGATCTGTCTATGTATGTATTTGTGTAGGTGAGTGTGTTGTGTGTGTGTGTGTGTGTGTGTGTGTATGTGTGTATGTACAGTATGTATGTATGTATCTATCCATCCATCTATCTATCTATCTATCTATCTATCTATCTATCTTCAACAAATTTTCACCAGAATTGCAGACCTTACCTTGAAGTTACAAGTCGCAGGGCTCTTTCCCTATCGGGCAACAAGAACTCCAAGGTCACTGTTGTTGTTGTTGTTGCTGTTGTGTGTGACCAACAATTCTGCTCCTCTCTGATTGCTAACCCTCCATAGAAATGGCTTTGATTATTATTAGCGTAAGCTTTTTCAGGTAGGCTCTGATTTAGACAGTTTCAGTTAGGTTTCATAAAAACGCTGCCCTGAAAACGTGTATCATCCAGTCTTTTCACAGTCTACTGGAGTGAAACAAAAAGTAAAGTGAGTCGTACATCAGGACTATAGATCTCTCCTTGTTATCTGGTTATACAGTATAGATAAGAAAAAACGACAGATGAGGTGTGCAGTGTAGTTACACAGCCATGCATGAGCCACAACATGCAGGGACTATAAACAAGATGGCACAAAACAGCACCTTTATGGTTATATTGATTCTTTGAAATATTTATGTCGTCAGCGTGGTGATAAAGCTTCTTGATTCTTAACAACTGCATTTTTTATGACACTGTTTTCCAGTAAAATTCGTGAAATAGTTTCCGGGGGGGGGGCGGGTGGAGGCATGGTGGTCAGTGTTTGCTCAGACTAACACCTGTGGTTTGAATGAGCACACTGTGTGTCTGGTTAAGAGCGAGCGTGCTGCTTTGTTCTTGTAGCCATCCACTTCTTCACATGCAGAACAGGATTTGTTTGAGCAAGAGGTTGGACCACTGCTCCGAAATGCCTTTGTTGTGTTTTTGAGCCGTTAATTGAATTACTTTATGGAGAGACTTAGATAACAGACAGTAGGCCTACAATTTTGATTTTACAACATTCTGTACACCACTGTTTTTCCATTTTAAGCCAGTGATTATTCTATGAAATATAAAATCCCATAGCAGCCAGTGTCCTAACTCTAACTGCCTGTGTGTTCCCAGAGACAACTGAAATCTGTGGCCCAGAAAGCGATTGAGAAGCTAAAGGTTCGAACTCTAAGGAAAGGAGATGAGGTACAGTACTATGGTATTTTACCTGTCCACCACAGCCACAGGCCTTTGTGCCTGTTTGTGTGGCATCCCTGTGCTTAACTTCCCCCCTGAAAACAAGAGTCTAGAATAACAGTGACACTCTCTTCTTACCTTACTAATGAAAGTAGCTGGTCGGTGCAATAGTATCATGGCAGGGATTACTTGACAATTTTGCTCTTCGGTAAAATTACTGAGACAACATTCTTGTTAACGAAGTGTAAACAAAGAAAGCAATCATCAACCATGTGGATTCCTCTAACTTCCTTGTGTATTGTGTGTGTGTGTGTGTGTGTGTGTGTGTGTATGTGTGTGGTGTGTGTGTGTGTGTGTGTGTGTGCGTGTGTGTGTATATTGGTATTGAAAGGAGGTAGGGTCAGACAACCATACCTGCGCTGTGTGCATAGAGGGCTACAAGCATTTGGAACCAGTGATGATCCTAACCTGCGGGTATGTTACTTCATATCAGCTCCACTTCCCAGAGAACTTGCTCTTTACCTTTTGTTATGGCATTTATACATTTCATGGTAAAGAGATAAGTATGTCATATATGTATCTTAATCTGCCCTTATATATTGCAGAAAAGTTCTGTGTGACATAATGATTTCCACAAATGTATTCAACATGTAAAAAATCAACAACAGATTTGTGGCAATTTCTTGTGCTATATTTGACGTGACCAAAATTATCTGACTTTGAGCATAGCCAAAGACATAATAAATGAGAATATCATGACAACATCATAATTGTTCTAAAACACAAAATGCTCTTTTATCACACACAATCATGGATTGGGTTAGTGGCCCAGAAAGGCCTCATTGTGCTGTTATATTCAAAACAAGGCAAACAGCACTGTAACGCCCTCTCGTCCCATCATATAACTCACTGCCCCTTGACCAATGGCTTCTTATCAGCTCTCCGGCTGGAAAGTTTGGGTGTGTGGTTTCTGGCCGTTGCCTCAGCTGATAGTCCCAGCAGGATAAAGTTACCTATTGTTGGACTCAGATAAGGCTTACATTGCTCGGCGGGAACAAGCTTCAGTTCCTTTACTTCAGGTCACAAAATGGGCCTTATGACCTATGCTTCTCATGACCTCTTCCTTTCAACCTTCATGATCACAATTATAATGTAGTCATTTGAATGGCCACTTCATTTCTGCCTCCTATTCTAGAGTCTCACCTACACCTATATATATGCACTATGACTCAGCAAGAAGACAGGAATGACTTTTTTTTTATTATTATTATGATGGGCCTCGTCACTGTTTTATGATGTCATTAGAAGGGCACTCTAGAAGAGGGTAGTGAAATGTCTGCTTCTTCCTCTCCCCCACTAGTCACTTCTTTCACAAACCCTGCATTGAGCCGTGGCTGTTGGAGCATCGCACCTGTCCCATGTGTAAATGCAACATCTTGGGAGTGAAGGTCAGTGTTCTCCACCCGGGCTGCCACAGTGACAGGCAGCTCCATTGAGGCAAATGCCACCTGAGAAAAAAAAAAGAACAGATCTCCTGTTTTTTTTTTTCTTAAACACAAAACTTTCTTTCCACCCTAATTCTTCTAACTCTTTTCATGCTTTTTTTTCTCATGCGCTTCCTTTTCTAGACGGTGGATGAGGAGGTCAGTGTCGGGTCCACTCCTTCACCACTAGATGTCAGGTTTTACCCAGACTCGCGGCTGAGCCCTTTTTATGAAAATCTTGACGAGGTGGAATTGTCAGACCCTGAGGAGGATACTCCACCAGCACAGCAGACGAGCCAGGGTGAGTGTCCTAAGCCATTATAGGCAGCCGGTCCTTACAGCCCTATGACCTGTGTAACACATTAAAGGTGCCATGTAATGTAATGTCCGCCAAAAAATCAATTCATACTCCAGATTCCATAAAAGATGGGGGCAGTATACCTCCAGAAAGTGAGTTGGTCTACCCTAGAGTAACAACCGAGAAACGTGTATTGCAGTTTGGCTGGTGGTTATGTTGCTCCCATGGCTGAAACTGGTATTATGACACCTGTCGGGCTGTGGCTAGTAATTTAGCATGCTAATTCAGGTTGATATCTCTGCAGCACTATACCTTGTCATTTTTTAATGACATCATCGCCCTTATTTCTTCTCATTCTTTTTATGCGTGTAGCTAATTTTTTGGATATTTTTACCTCAATTCTTACACATGGCACCTTTAACAATCAATCACTTGCTGTGGCATATGAATAACGACTTATTCAGTTTCATTGCAGATTGGAGACAATTTTATCTCATGAAATGGTTGCACTACCAACAATCAAACTTTGCATATCCTTAGCTATAACGGTAAACATTCACTCAGATCACCATTCGCCTTATTGACCCGATGGCCAGAGCGAGGCTACAGGGTACACTTGCCATTACACCTCTGTCCAGCAGATGGTGGAGGTAATGCACTCTGTTTGCAAACTGACTAAAAAACTCACTGAAGAAGAAGAAGAACAGGCCAGCGAACCCATAGATATTAGAAAGCTAGATACCGCATTGTCTGTCGAGTTGTATTAGGTGGCATCGTAAACACGGCCCCCATATTGCTGGGGGCAACACCTTTACTGTCTATGGGCAACACTTGCCGTCAATCAGAGACACCTTTCTGATTTCCAGTCAGAGTCACCATTGGCCTCCAGTGATTGTTGCCCCCACCAAGATGGCGGCGCTATTTACATACGTTCTGGAGCCTAATGCGGTATCTAGCTTTCTAATATCTATGAGCGAACCCTTCTTCTTTTTCTGTGAGATTGTTTTTTGCCAGTTTGCAAACGGAGTGCATTACCACCATCTGCTGGACTGAGGTGTAATGGAAAGTGTACCCTTTAGCCTCGTTCTGGTCAATATTGAGCACATTGCTATATGGCCTTAGATCAAGTGTTACAGAGTTCAGATGCAGAAAAGACTCTTTCCCCACATTACTTTGTTATTGCTCTATGAACATGGCAGGCCCACACAAAATGAAGAACTTGTTGCTTGCATGACATGGTTCCTTTTGCTTTGTAACTGCAGAACCCATTGAGGCTGGACCGAAGCCAGAGCAGAACCAGGGTTCCACGACAGAGTTTCACCAGATCTATGACAACCTTGCTTTTGAAGGGGACTCCAACAAAATGGATTTGAAGTGAGATGGAACTGATGCATTTTACGACAAGCAGGGCTTGTGGAAGGGGGAAATCAGTCAAAACAAACTGGGAATGATATTTCAGCACTAAATGTTGAACGTAAAAGGGAAATGTTCCAAATCAAGATAAGTATGAAGAGATTTGCACTTTTAAGACTATGGTCTTTGTGGTTCACATGTGGGCTTGGTTTGATTATCAGCCCATACTTCCATACACGAGAAAGAACAGTGCGAGTGGCTTGGGGCTGAGTTTGCTCTTTCATTAAATGAGTTATTTTCCTGTTTAAAAAATCTACAGATTCTGAGAATCTACAGATTACCTGTACAGATCCATGGAGTTTTCCATAAAATTTTAAGTTACTGTCACATATTCTTGTATAATATGAAATCCAAATAAATAAATGAATGAATGAATGAATGAATTAACAAATAAATGAATGAATAAATAAGCCTTCTGGAATCACTTCAGACATGAAACCACTATGTATTTAGCCATTGATTTAATTGGTTTGGGTTTCCCTAGTCTCATTTAGAGGTTAGTGCATCATAAAATAAAACTACAAACCATCTGCTTAACTGGGTAATTTACATTCCGTAATCCCTAAATATCTGACTGTTTATCCGAATTCAAGACGTCAAGGATGCATTTCCCTTAGGGAGATTATTTTAAAACCAGCGGCATACTTGTGGGTGGTTGTATCCGTGACACCAGGACTCAGGCCCTAGCTCTGCCATATTTAACCGTCGCTTCGTCTCAATAGGGTCATTTCTTACTGACCCCAGAGGCCAATATTGTCCAGCGTGAAAACTGACACAGAGCTCATAGAAATCAATACAGTTGTGATGACTACCTTTTGCACTCAAGTTGACACTCTTACGACAAGACAGACAGAAAGAACTCCCCCACGCGCGTCGGGTGAGCTAATTTTAACTCGGTGCAGATCTTTGAAGTGCTACTCTGTGTGCAAGTTGGAATGCAACTTAGAAATGTTTGTGAAGACAGCTAATTTTAACCCTTTGGCTCAATTGGCTGGACAGTGACGAAGAGAGATCCGAAGAGGTTAAAGACCTAACGAGATTTGAGTAACCTCACACCACGTTGCACACTCTTTCCAATTCGCAACGTATATTTTTAAAATATGATGCATCTCAAAGCTCTGATAGCCTACGTGCGCATGCCCTGGTGCAACGCTAAGTATTATTAGTGATTGCACAAGGCTCTTGGTAAACAGCAGTAAAGAGACATCCTTCGATTATGGTAGGGTGTCTAAAGTAGGCTAGGAGTAGACTCCCTAAGGGAGCATATGGCTACCAGACAGTGACTAGACATTATTGATCTATCTATCATAAACCTCAAATTTAAATGTGAGTACAACCGATAACCAGATTGATTACTTTTTATCTGCCCATCTGCCCCAAAAAAAAAAAAAAAAAAAAAAAAAACCCTAGATGTAGATCTGTTAATTTTTCCATTGATGTGTCTGACACATGCACATATCCAATGTTTGAAAGGCTACTTTTAAATGTATTCTGCCACATATTACAGGAATACATCAGGATTTTTTTTATATTTCCTCTGTGCACTGTGCAAGAAACAGTCATGTCAGGTTATGTGAGGTTTCTACACCCACAACCAATGCAAACTCAATATTTGATAGACCATTGACATCATTGTGTCATAGACCCTGCAACAGCAATGTTTTTGTCTGAACTGGTCTAAAATATGTAGGCTGGACACAAGCCCTATTGGCCTACAACCAATCTGATTTTACATTCCCTGAGATGTTTTCATTTAGGCTATTAATGTAACCAGAGAGAGAAAGAGAAAGAAGGCACCTGAAAGATGCACGCTTGTTTTGGTTATAGAAATATTGGGATTTGAGTTTAACAAGCCTATGTAATTCCCTCAAGTGATTAGTGTAACTGAATACCACCAATTTAAATTGTAATTGTATTCATAATTGTATTCATATTTTGTATTTTAAATATGTAATTCTGTTACATGTATTATGTGACTTCCCAACACTGCTCATGTTGCCTCAGTAAGCATTCTCCGTAGCCTGCACTGTAAACAGACACAGTGTCTGCCGCAATGAAAATTTATCAGGTGTCAGAAAGCTATTTCAGTGGGGAAGAGACTTCTTGGTAACAGTATACTGCGCATCAAAAGTTTAACCTACATTTGGACATTAACATATGCAAACTGACCAGCCATAGGCCTAAAGACAGACTATATCCTCCCCTGTTTGTCTTAATGGTTCTGTCTTCACATTGTTCCAAATACGTGACTCATTTGCAATGATAGAGACAGATAATTCTCTCAGCATTTGAAGTATAACAATGAGCTGTGTGACATTTAATTAAGAACTGCAAATCACCGCACTTAAGCCAAGGTCACATAATATGTCCACACACACACACACACACACACACACGCATACACAGTCCACAGCTGTAAGTAAATTATGTCAATGGCAGAGGTCGGTTTAATAAAATATTTTCCAATGCCCTAATACAGACTCGCTGAATTCCAGCTCTCTGGTTTCTTACTCCTTTCTCAGAGCAGGTTGTAAAACAACAAATCACAGAGAAAGAAACATAGGGCTGTTTAAGACATCAGGAATGAATCATACCCAGCATCTACACTGAAATATGGTTTCATATGATGATGTGTGGTATTATACAGTATCTACAACTGGGAACATAATATGAAGAGCATGCTGTTTAAAATGCCACAAAAATGTCAGGTTTAACTTGTGAAATAAAATATGAATGTATGTGAATGAACATCTGCTACTTAACAACATATACATGTACCACATAGGAACCTCTTTTGTGTCACAAAGTAACAAACAAGTACAATATTATCATCATAAAAAAACAGAATACACAACAGGAATATGATCACATTTGATCAAGCCACAAGAGACAGTCTTTGTCTCAAATAAGAGGATGCAAATATAACACCAAAAGAAGCGAGTCAATTCATCCATTTCCCGCCCTCTGAAATGGGAGTCAGATCTTGAGGTCATCTATTCTGGTCTTGTGGGGTATGAGGCGGGGGGGTCGAGCAGACCTGCCATGGCGGGTGGAGGCGGGTGACCCCGGGACGGACCCCGAACCCTTTTTCGTTTTCGGGTCACATTCCTCGGGTTTGCTATTTCTCTCCATGGCGAGGTTGTCCTTGTTTTGCTTGTACGCCGCCTTGCTGTTGTACTGCTGGAAGGAGGACTCCGACCCATTCATGGGCGAGAGGCTATACCCGGGGGCAGGGGGGTAAGGGGTAGGGTCCGGGTGGTAGTAACTATAATTGGGCACGAAGGGTACAGCAGTGGTCTCGCTCGGCGTCTTGGAGAGCGCCTCTGATGCCAGCTCCATCTGCTTGTAGCGGAGTCCCTGTTGGCACTTGGTGAAGCCCAGGTGGTACATCTCCACCAGGTTGAGCAGCAGCGAGAGACAGGCCACCGCCAGCATGAAGACGATGAAGATGGTCTTCTCCGTCGGGCGGGAGATGTAGCAGTTCACGCGGTTGGGGCACGGCGGCCGGTCGCACGTGTAGAGCGGCTTCAGCTCGAAGCCGTACAAGAGGTACTGTGCCACGATGAAGCCCACCTCGAAAAGGGTCTTGAAGATGATGTTGAAGACATAGGTGCGGAGGATGTCGCCCTGCAGGCGGATGTGACCCTGCGCGTCTCGCACGGGTGCCTTCTTGACCTTGACGTTGGTGATGGTGGTGGCGCCCGTGGCGATTAGCAGCTGCTTGTCGTCGGCATGATGCTGGAGCGACTGGTGGTGCAGCAGCTCCTTGTCCTTGTTCTTATGCTTCTCCTCCATGCGCACCAGGTGCAGGATGTGGCCCAGGTAGATGAGCGTGGGCGTGGAAACGAAGATGATCTGCAGCACCCAGAAGCGGATGTGCGAGATGGGGAAGGTCTTGTCGTAGCAGACGTTCTGGCAACCGGGCTGCTTGGTGTCGCAGGTGAAGCCCGACTGTTCGTCGCCCCACACCTTCTCGGCAGCGGCGCCTAGCACCAGGATGCGGAAGATGAAGAGGACGGTCAGCCAGACCTTGCCCACCACGGTGCTGTGCTCCTGAGCACTCTCCAGAAGCTTCCCCAGTAGGCTCCAGTCTCCCATTGCTGCAGATGCCCTGGTCTGGACCTAGAGGGGAAAGCACATTGTCAGACATTGAGTCACTTGGCCCCGGCCGTGACGCGACTGGCTGGGGCATCTGCACCGTACGCCGGCAACCTGGGTTCGATTCCTGCCCCGTGGTCCTTTCCGGATCCCACCCCGACTCTCTCTCCCACTCGCTTCCTGTCATTCTTCACTGTCCTGTCATTAAAAGGCATAAAAAGGCCAAAAAAATATACTTAAAAAAAGACATTGAGTCAATCCAGAGAGTGGTGCAGATGCAAACTAGCAAACAAGTCACACAAGGTGTGTGGTTTTACAGAGATGTGGAAAATGGAACTAATTCTATGGAGGCTTTGCTTATTTGCTTCAGTGTAAACTGTGAATTTGGAACAAGTGTGCTGGATCGTGTTAGTCAGTTGCTGATTATTGTTGTCACTGACTCATCCTCTCCATCCAAATGTTCATGCCAAAACCTGTGTTTGTTTCCTAGATCTGTGTGGTCAACTCTCGGGATCTATCACATTCATATTGCCTTACTAAAGATTAGTTAAAAACAGTCTGGTTGGCTGACTGGAAGAACTACCCAAGGGGGAAAGTGAATCGTCCAATATTAAACATGAAAAATGCCAATCCACAAGGCACTTCATCACCATCAACACTAAGCAAAACACTGTGTTGCTTCACAAAGAAGCCTGTATGTTAAATGTACAAATAATGATGTTTCATAGTGTGTTTTCATGCCATAGCACATATAATACACTAAAGCCCTTTTAATTTGTTTCAAAAACAGGGTACCTAATGTGTCGATAAATTTCAAGGGTGGGCATGGTTAAATCATGTTACCTCAACAGACCAAGGATACTCAAGGAAACTTCATTTTTGGTCATATGACTTTTGATTTATGATTTTTCATGTTTTGTTTTTTTGCATAAAACTGAGCTGAAATAAACTTTTCCTAAACAAGTTAAACTCTTTACCATGAACCTGTTGGTTTATTCATCAATATGTTAAATTAAATATTTGGGCAACAAACACTACACGCGGGAAACACGCAGAAATCACGCTGGCCGTGTAGTTCTAACCAACGTAAATAAGGCATATGTATAGGATATTGACAGAAGTGGTGGCGACATAATGGAAACATGTTAAAAATAGGGCTGTCAATCGATTAAAAAAAAAAATCTAATTAATTACATACGCTGTGATTAATTAATCTAAATTAATCGCATATATAATTTTTGCTGTGAAAGTATTTTAAATATTTAAATTCAAATGAATAATTGAATAATCAGCATTAGTGACATTAAAGTTCAAAAACTCTTTTATTATTATTTTCACTGTTCAAATAATGGCCATAATAATCTATGATATGACCTAATATGCTGAGGAAATAAATTCAAAAGTGCTTCGGGAAGAAGTTTTTTTGTTCACATAAGGCATTTCAGGCCACAGATATAACCTAGTGTACACAATGAAAATAAATTAACACTCCCCTCAATGTCAACACTTGCAGACATTGCAAAGGACTTTATTTTCAACACTTTATTTTTATCAACACCATCAGGCCGCTTTTTAAAAGTAAATGTTCCAATCAATGATCTAAGCAGCACGTTTTCTTCTCTCTCCTTCATTTTACAGTCTAATTTTTACTGACTAGAACGGCTCGGGGTCAAAGGTCATACGGAATCGATTAATCTGCACTAATTTTTTTAATCAGTTATTTTTTCTCAAATTAATTAATCAAAATGAATCAGTTATTTTGACAGCCCTAGTTAAAAAACAACACAAGTTGTGTTGTTCTCAACACAAGTTGTGTTATTTTCCACACATTTTGTGTCCTTATCTGGACATTTGTTTCAAGAGTGTGGGAATCCTGTAAAAATGACAAAGTGATAAGTTAGTTACAATAAGTTACAATGACAAGATAATACTGGTGTTGAATGGACTGTTTAGCAAGGTTGAATCCCTAATTCAAAAGGAAAGTTTGTGGCAGGATTCTGCAGGAGGTCTGTGGGAAATATATTACCCATTATAATGATGTTAATAGTGGTCTCTCAACGCCTAGTTTGCCCCATCCATCAGGAACCTCGCTGCTGAGAGAGACAAGAGCAACCGAGCCTTTTCCGAAGGAGAACTGAAAGTTGGAAAGACAGACGAGTCCGTTCGCCGCTCAACAGAGTACATCTGTATCCATTGATTTGCTCTCTGCCTTTATCTTGTTGTCATGGAAGCGGCAATCATAACAGAATCCAGACCCTGCGAGATGCTTGGAGTTCTGCAGAGGCGGAATATTCAGAGCAAGTGGTGCTCCCTGGTGTACAAGAAACCACTCGTCTGATGATTTAACTGAGGCAGAGTCTGATCATTCATTGGCTGGTGACATCTGCTGTAATTGTACTGGCTTGTTTTGAACATATTATTCATTTATATAATTGGAAACATTTGGTTAATGGGTTTGAGGTAGAAGTCCTTTGCATTCTAACTGTGACACCACGTACTGCTTCACTAAATGCTCTAAGTTGAGATTCTCTAAGTTGAGATTGTCTGTGTTGCCACCACATTCAGGCCTAAGACAGCGTTAAAAGGGCACCATTTCTGGTTGTGCTGCCAAAACTGAAAGCTACAGAGGAAACCTTTGTGATCAGACAGATTCTCAGTGTTCTGCTCTTACTTGCACTCAGATGGCTTTAACAGCAGATTCCTCTTTGATGTGACACATCTCAAAACCTTCCCTCTCTCTCTTCCAAACTTAAAATAAATGCACACAGCAAAAATTTTGTTCATAACTTTTAGTAATGTTTGTCTTAAAATGCTTTGAAAACCACTGTGCATTTCCTCATCTCCCCCCCTTGGCAACATAAAAGTGTACTGTTGATGGAGAACTAGTCTTTTCTTCAGAAAGCATATTATATTAGACCACACAGATGTTAAGGGAAATCATTCATGCATTTGGCTCATAAAAAATAAGTATCTATTATGCTTCCAGTGTGTTTTCTTTCTCCTCTTAATGTTTTACTTTATATTAATTTATATAATTTGTGCTGTACAAGAGAATACATTGCTTAAATACATTCCTTGCAATGTTGATGACCATCACTTCACAAATCCTTTTTAAACATTCTTAGTGCACCAGCATGTGCAGGTGAACAGTGCAGAGCAGCGTCATTTATCATTTCACAAAAAAAAAAATGCTGTGAATCCTCTCGATTACCTTTTTCCGTGAGCCATTTTGGAAAGCAAACTGGTATGCAGTCACCCATGAACCTTACCCCCCCCCCCCACACACACACACATCCCCCAACTCTCAACTCTAAAACTCTGGATATGTCGGGCAGAGCTAAGACCAAACAATCCTTCAAAGTGAAAGCACTCCCCAGCGGCTGTCCAGATTTGATCTGTCTAATATCAAAGGAATCTTGTGCAGCTTATAGTAGATAAATTATGCATTTCCTGAACCATTTTATAGTGGCTGGGATGGCTTTTTTTTTTTTAAACAAAATGAAGGATAACTTGACCCTTTACTTACACCCTGTTATTAATAGTCCAGTCAGATGCTGTTAAAATCACAATGGCTTTTTAAATACTATTTAAATACTCAAACTAATGTGTGATCCTACAGAGAAGAGTCCTCAGACAGTCTGTGTGTGTGTGTGTGTGTGTGTGTCTGCGTGTGTTTTGTGTGTAGCTCTCTCTCGAGGCAGCTAAGTGGACTCACCTCGTCAATGTACACATGTCCGGCGCTGGAGGGCCGTCCAGGAGGAAGCACCCATACGGATCAGTCCCAGAGGCCGCACTGCCGTTCTGCCCGCCGGGGGCTGCAGACGGATGCCCTTGAATGGCAATGACCGGTGGACTCTGGCCACTCTTGTCTTGTCAGACAGAAGAGAGGGGAAACTCACCACCACCACCACTACTTCACTTCTAATTCAACACAAACAAATCCAGCCTAGTGTCCAGTGTCGGTCCAGGACCTGTGGTCGTGCTCCTTATAACTCTCTTCTTACGAGGAGCTTCTGTGTCTTTGGGAACACAACTAGGGAGAGAGTCTCTTCTCTAGGCCACCCAAACACCACCAACGCCACCACTAGCCCCTTCCCCCCCTCCCCCGCTGTGTCCACCCCTCCACCCAGGGTTAATTTTGGCACCAGGCACACTCCCTAATGTAAACTATCAACCTCAGGAGTCACTCGTTGGCTGTGAGTGACAGGTCGGTTGGCCAATGCCGGCTGGGCCCTAATGAACCCTGGGCAGAGTTAAATTTAGAGTTTAGGGTCTCTCCTATCAGGGGAAAGGGTGGCTTGGAAGCGCATCAACATTTGGGCCCTGAAGCAACCCGTGGCATTTGAAACAAAATTGCGAAACAAAATGGGCCCATTCATCAGTCATTATGGCTGACACCCAAGGACAGCAGAAAAGTGAGTCTCAAGTGAAAATCCACATGAAATATTCAAACAAATGAATGGTGAAATTGAAATGATTCTGCATCTTTATTCACAAGTGAACAATAAATTATGTACCATATTTACAGTTTTAGTGAAAAACGGAGGTATGTGCTGTAGCATTAATAATGTTGTAAACAAGAAGAAGAAAGAGAGAGAAAACAAATCTAATAAGGAGAATGTTCTCTCCAACATCTTTACTACCTGTAAAACAAACGACGGTAAATAAATATCTCACCCTTGCTTTATTCAAGCAGGGTTTTGTGATTGTGTGGCTCACTTGGTGTTGCTTAAAGAGACCAACTTGATTACAAATACTCTGAGCAATGTTACAATGTCAACTACAAAAGCAGCACTTTTTTACAGCATGAAAAAAAAATGAATTCCTGTTAAGTGAAGTGCCCCAAAAGTGAGGCATATACTTATGGTCATAGTGAGACACGTTACTGAAATGATAAAATGGGTGCTGCCATTGTAGCCTATGCTATTCATACGTTTAGCCCATGTGACCTACTGTAAAAACAACAGACCTTAGTCACGGGTCAACAGGTCGCGCTGGCTAGAATAAGACAGATGGATTAGCTAGCGATAACTTTTGACTTGTAAAGAGCAATAGGAACTATGATCAGAATTTCCCTTGTAGAATTTCCCAACACATGCTTGCCATTTACATCATTAAATAAGCAGAGTTCAATACTTTATACCATTCAAAATCTTTACATGGAATTTCTAAAGTCATCTAGCGATTAGTTCAAACTACATCCAAACATAATTTTTAACAAACTCAAGTTTTATGGATAATAAAATACACACTTGTGCTTTCATCCGGTTGTTTGGATGCCAAAAGCCCTGCTCTGCAGTTTTACTGTGCTGTGATGTACAAACTGTATATCTCCTCTCTCTTTCACTTGCATAACAAAGTGAATCACAATGACTCACAAACAAGCAGCAAAAAGTAAAATTCCCCTTTCTTGTTTCTGTGCCTTTGTTGTCAAAAAGTGCCAGTACTGTATCTTGACAGCAGTTTGTTCTTTTTATGGTGAAGAGCACGTTGGAATCTCACCCTGAAAATAATTTACTCAGTTTCCATCCCGCCTTTGATCCATTCTGTTGATCTGCAGTTCTTCCACAGTAATGCGTTTTGACATCTCAGCACTTTTGACAGGAGCCACATGAAAGTAATGGACATTTGCACCGTATTTTGGGACTCCTCACTCATCTTTTTAAGCTTCAAAACGGCTTTGACATTGAAACACAGCAAACGGTTCCTGCCACAGAAAACAACATCTTGCCCTTGTCAGTAAAATGAATGATGTCAATACTGTGGCTTGTAATCCAGAATGATTAGCAGTGACCAGTTAGAGTTTAGGGAGAGAGACATAGAGAGAGAGAGAGAGAGAGAGAGAGAGCAGGAGAAAGAAAAAAGAGAGAGGAAGTGGAAGAGTGAAAGAAGGAGAATAAGAGAGAGTGTCATTAAAGGCTAGCAGGCAGAACACCTCTCCTCCTTCTCTGGGGTTTTCCGACCCACGGTGAACTTGCCCTTGAACGAGTGCTCTGATATCAGCTGATTGATCTCGTTCTGTCTGTAGGACGAGAGCTTCTGACTTATCCAGGGCCCTCTGTCCTCTTTGTCAGATCCTTGGCAGAACCTCCCGCACGCCTGGCAAACCAGGTACACCAGTTCGAAGATGTTGAGCAGGAGACACACTCCAGAGACGGCCAGCATAAAGACGGTGAAGATGGTCTTCTCTGTAGGCCGGGAGACGAAGCAGTCCACAGTGTTGGGACAAGGGTAGGAGTCACATTTGACCAGACGCACCATGGTGAAACCTGGGTAGATCACGTAGAAGATGTAGAGAAAAGCCACCTCGAAGATGATACGGAAGACAATGCTGATGGTATAGGTCCACCACAAGGCACCGACGATTTTGAACTTCTGGTTCTTGATCTGCTCCAGCTCCTTGGCGTTGCTCCCCCGGCCCGACATCCTCAGGATCCTCTTCTCGACGTGGCGACGGTGCGCCACGTGCATGGCGACCAGCAGGGCCGGTGTGGACACCAGGATGACCTGCAGACACCAGAGGCGGATGTGGGAGATGGGGAAGAAGTGGTCGTAGCAGACGCTGTTGCAGCCGGGCTGCTGCGTGTTGCAGATGAACATGGCCTTCTCATCGCCCCACACGCTCTCGGCGGCCACCACCAGCACCAGGATGCGGAAGATGAAGATTACGGAGAGCCAGACGCGACCGATGCCCGTGGAGTGCCTGTTTACACCGCTTACCACGGCATAAAAGGTCCCCCAGTTCATTTTCGATTCCAGGTCTAGGACAAGGGAAACATGAGGGATGAGAGTTCAGGAACATCAAAGTATATTTTCACTGACTGTGATGACAGTTGGTTACGCAGTGAAATTTGTAGTAATAATTTTGCCTCAAGATACAATTCATCTAGCGCCAAGAATGTTTCAATTAAATTTAAATGAAAACCTTTCTTCCTCCAGTATGCCCAGAAATTCTATTTGTGGATGGACTATTTTAAGCATATTTTTTTTCTTCGAAACATGTTATTTTAACAAAAGCAGCAATCATTCAGAGTGATGAGTTGAGCTAGAATGTTTGCAGAAAACTGCCACAACACCTAATATGAAGTTGAAATTGACAAGAGGTAAAAACAATTTGCTCTTAATTTTTTCTCATGTCAAGTACCCACAAGACATTACATTTCCACAAATGCTGCATCTACAATTTTTTTTAAAAAAGGTAAGAGGCTAAATTACCAGGCTACGCCAGAGTTGTAAGCCGCTCTCACAGCATCAAGTGCTGTCCCACCGACCGTGGGGTTTAGTGAGGACATTGAGGCAGGTCAAGTTGCAAACCCAGGCAAGAGCTGCCCAGACGCCCAACATCTGTTTAAGAGCATGGGCGATGGCTTACAGCCACGCACGGTCACCTGACGAGGTCCGCCAAGGCCAATGGCCGCCAGTCGTCGAACCCACGTGACATTGTACCCCATCTCATATATTACGGCAAATCAGACGCCTACCAGACACTAACCACATCTCAATCACCTGTTAACCACAGCTTGATGCTCTGAGCTTTCAAATACTCCTCTGCTGGTGTCCCTCTAAGTACTTGAAAACTGAGGGACTGTTTATTTGATCATTTTGAATCAGTCAAGGATGAAGAATAATTTATTTTAGTATTTTTTTGGCTCAAGTTTTAAAATGAGCTACATTCATCTTGTGAATTTCTATTAGATGATTGAGGAAACTAATGTAATGGAAGCATTGTAACTGAAGGGAAAATAAAAAAATAACTAAGTGGAGAAAGCAGCCATATTACCTTCGGTTGAGGTGGTATACACACAGGTCCAGAAAATGGGTAGATAAGCTTAGCTAAATGACTGGCTGGCTTGACTGAGAACACCATGCCTCTGAAAAATGCTAATGACTGTCATGACACTGGCCACTACCCTGCACCGTAGAAGTCATATGCTCTTTTGCATACAATGGAGGCCTTCACAGACCCCAACAAGACTCTTTAGAATTCAGATCAAACGCCTCGACTTCCGCCTACCCTTCGTAGAAGAAAGAATCTGTGTGGTCACAAAAGGCCTTGAGCAACATTATTTATCGTGCTTGGCAGGGCTTGGCCTAGAACCTGATGGGTGATTCTGACCCAAACCACAGTTTACTCCAACATGAACTGCTTACATGTTGTGAGTAGCTGTTTTGGTGATTCAGATACTATTAAACACATATGTATTTTATTTATATGAACTGCTTACATGCCTTGAGTAGCTGTTTTGGTGATTCACATACTATTAAACACATAAGTATTTTATTTATATGCACTCTTATGTCTTCAGTTCATGCACTCATATTCAGTGTTATCTGATTGCACAAGTTCTGGTCATTTCATCAACAGAAGAATGTCATTGAAATCTAAGTAGAAACTGACTGTGCACAACGTAGGCCTACTCTATATCAAGGATGGCCACAATGAGCCACTTTATTAACTGTTGCAATTAGCTAAGTTGCTAATAAATTCATTTTGTATTCTGTGATCACAAAATTCCAATAGGCCTACTGGAGGTCTTGGATTGGGAGGAAACGTCAGTTCATTTCATTGGACAATAGGCAGACTCCTGGAACAAACTTTTATTGTGATCAAAAGGATTTTCACTCATCACACAAAGGGTATAGTCAAGTCAACAAAATAATTCACAATATTGAAAAACAAAAGAAACATGCAATGAATCTACTCTGGAATATATTTTCCCAAAATACAAAAGACCAGCACAAAAATACAGCCAGCTCAAGGGCATTTACACAGCAGAGAATTCAACTGGCATGGACCATACAAAACAGCCTGCAAATTCAGTGAGTTACTGATGTTGCTACAGCACTGACACATACAGTATACTGTAGCACCAAGCTGCGTTGTGTGAGCACCCCTCCAGCATTAACATTCAGCATCACCCTCCCAGCATTCAGATTCTACGCAGAAGCACAAATCAGCCTTCACTCTGTGATGGCAAATAGACTCGTCTGTTAACCCCCCCGCCCCCTGCCCATAACAGGGCCTGGGTTTCCACTGCCGTTAGCACAAGCCAGCCCTCGCGGGCTTCAAACGGTCAGTTTATTCAACTGCTGGTTCACGATAAACGCCACCGTACGGAAAGCAGGGGCACGGGACAAAGCACACAAAGATTTACAGTGCGAGAGGCAACATGGGGAACCACACGGCTCAGCACAAAGACGCTGCTTGTCTTCAGTAATTCCAGATATTTCTCAATCAGCGAGGGAGATTTCTTTGTTGCAATGGCCCGAATCGGCACGCAATCATTCAATGAACGAGGGGAGGTTCGCCCTTATCAACTTGCATAACCTTTTGTCACAGAACATACAATTGCACAATGTCTACTTTAAAATGGATAAAATGCCAGCTGTATTAAAAGAAGATTGTAAGTTACAGATCTTGAACATGGGTTAATGACTGGTCAGGTTTTTTTTGCAAAGAAAAGCTCATCACTTGTTTTATACAGACATGTGCATTTTATGCTGCATTCCAGACAACTCGGAAGGCACATATTTCCTAGTTGGAATCTCACAATTTCATTCCAGGCAAACTCAGAGGTCAAGAATTCTGACCTCCTACTGGGAAAAGGTACAATGGAACGGCACTTTAAGTCAGAGTTTCCACTTCTGAACTCGGGGTAAGTCGATCTACCCCAACTTCAAGGTTGGAATTGAAGTCCGACCTCCGACATCCAAGTTGTCTGGAATGCAGCATAAGACTGATGTTTGTGTATTCACAGCAGTTTCTCCCCAGATTTCCTCCACTACCCTCAAATATGTGAGAAGAAGCCTAGGCCCACAGACTATGGTGTGCACAGATACAGCTGTTCACAGGGTCTATTATTTAGATCCTGTATGCTCATCCAATGATGCTAGAGCCTCAATACTTAAAAATGACTCAATTTTAGATTGGCTGAATAGCAGCCTGAACTTTGAATTTCACAATGTTTCTCCAAGGGTTATAGCCTACTACAAAGTGAGATTAATGATTAGGATCAAAAGCCAGAGGTGAATTTAAATATGCAAAAGTCAGCATTCGTGATGAATATGTTTTCTTTCATCTTATAAATTTGAACATTTTTGTGCAAATATTTGTAGTTGTTCAATATAAACCAGAAACAAAAATGGGCAACAAAGCAATTGCCATGTCTGTCTCCGTTTGCCAAATTTGAATGCACCTCTGGATTTAGGCTCAGCGTACTAATAATCTAGTTTGACGCTTTAGGACACCTTCAGAGTTAGTGGTGCTCATGCTCAGCCCTTCATGTTAGTGAATTACAATCACAGCCAGTAATTGTAGGAAACATGGACAGCACAGGGTTATGCATTTTGAAGAAATGGGACAAGGCTGAATTGGTCGGCCACCACGAGGTGACATTAGTAGTATTAAATATGACAAAGGAGAGTGGAAAGAAGAAAGTGGAGTTTCACTTCTTGTTGTGGACATAGCAGGTCATGAGGTATTTCTCCCACGCCACTGCCTCTTTCCTTGACCGCTCCTGAGCAAGACCTGAAAACAGAACACAGCGAAGACCATTTTTAATCCTTTTCAAAGTGAACACATTGCCCTCTAGTGGTTTGCATGTCATACTACACGAAAGAGCACTCACTTCTCTTCAGGCCAGTGTTCTTTAACTGACTATGATTGGCGTGTCCATTCTGAGCCAGTCTCAAAGACAGTGAAGCTCCTCTTCTACAAGGGGCACAAAAAATACCTTATCATAATCAAGGTTTTGATATTGACCCAATAAGATCAATGGTATCCCAAAACACAGACGTAGGATGCTCCGCTATTTTTTCAACATTATGAAAACAGAGTGCAGGTACACGCACGCACACACACACACGAATACTGACCTCATAGCTCCAATCTTGCCCCTCTCCATGAACAGTTCCACTGTGACTCTAGGGTCCTGAGGAAAGATTCTGGCATAGAAAGTCCTGTTGCTCACCTTGTCCTTGAACCAGCTCACTGCCTGATCCGTCCACCCCTCCCCATCTAATGGCCTCACCTACAGAGATATGCAACACATTAACACTCTACTACGTACTGGTGTGTCATTATAATTTATTGGTTAGAAAAATACTACTGATAGGCAAGAATAAGCTACTACTACTACTACTTACATTTGTCAGAGCCACCTGTAAAGCCTGTGCAGGGTAGGTTGCCACCTCTTTGCTCAATTCCCTGAGGTCCTTCAGAGAGAGGCAAGCTGAATCTCCGAAATCGACTCTCTGCACCTCTACCTCAATGTTCTTGATGCTTCCATAACCAGTCGAACAATGAAAGGCATCTGTACAAAAGGCCAAAATGGATATTAAACTTGGTAGAGCATATTTTGTAAAGATTTCACACAAAATGTTAAATCAAGCAATATCAAATAACAGTATTTTCTTTGAACTGAACAGGGACAGGGGACTCTGCCATGTCAAAATTATTTTATGATTTCATAATTACCTCCATTCACCCCACATATCTTGGCCACCTGAACCCGGCCCCACTGCTGTTGCTGGGGAAACCAACCAATGGCGTAGCTTCCGATGTCAGGAACCCTGTCCATCTGGGCAAGGCAGGTGTTGCACTTGTTGAAGCTGCAACGCAAAACCCAGGGGAAAAAAAGGTGATATACGGTTAATGCAGGTAGCAGAGTGGTCTAAAACAAATATGGGCAAATGGATGGCAATATGGAAAATATGAGATAAGTGACAGTAATCAACGGACCTAAAACATTAATGGCCATATTCAGAATAAACTAAATTAAAATGGGAAACATTGGACACGAGTTTAGAAAGAACATTTTAGACTAACATACAGAATGAGTGGGAACATACTCCAAGTGGGCAGAGAGCTCCATTAGCTTGGAGTCCTGGTGCTGGATGTAGAAGTGGCCTGGGTCCACTACATGAGTCACCACCACGGCCATCTCCTCGAACTTGCGAATCTGAAATGGAGGTATTGCCACAGAAGAAACTGTGGCGCTTCCCAACCCCCCCCCTGTGTCAGTACAACCTCCGATGTTCTTCTCTCCTTCACCGTGATGGGATGCTGGGGGCATCTCTGGGTCAGGGCTGCACCCAAGGCTCGTGACCTGCTGAGGGAAAGAAGGCCCACTTCCCATGATGCTCTGAGCCTCTGACAGAGCATGACTCACCCCTGTGCAGATGTCGCTGAGGTCCCACAGCTCATTGCGGGTGGCTATGATGCAACTGTAGATCAATGTGCCGTTACTTGCACATTTCACTTTGAAGACGGGCCCACTGATGTCTAGTGAGCCAGCACCTTGTTCTGTCTTCGGAGGGCTTGTCGGTGCCACCTCGGCCCCTGGATCTGCCGCTGAGCCTGTGTTCGTCTGGCCAGAGGCCACTTTCATCAGGTACGTCTGGGTGTCGGCTCTTTCATTGATGCCAAGTTCACGTCTGATGAAGGTCAACAGTGTGATGAACTGAGCTTTACAGTTGGTCTTCAGAAAGGCCATGAGCTGTGAGGAGGTTTGCTTTTGGTACTGAACCTCAAAGTGGATGTCCAATCCCACATCGATGAGGTGTGTGGGGAAGTTCTGGATAAGGTTGGGGTAACTCTCCTTGGCTGTCTGCTTCACACGCACATACTTTGAAGCCAACATTTGGGTTAACTGGACAGGCTTAAGCTTGCGTTCAATAATTTTGACAGTTTCGGACATTACCTCTTTTCTTGCGTTAGGGGACATCATCATCTCTGACTTCTGTAGCGTGGCGAATTACAATCTGATCTGTGGGAACGGAGAGAACACCAGTGGGGTAGTGGTTTTAGTTAGTGCACTTTTTGTAAATCTAAGAGACGTCAGCTGGACTCTTACACATGCTATATCAGAGATCTTGGTTTGACGGAGTGTAAAAGCTGGTCTTCTGTTCATCAGGTGTAGGCTACACCTATGTATGTTTATGAGGAGTGCAGTAGTGTAACTTCTGTGGTAGGAAACTGTTGGTGTGCTATGTTGTTTGAATGTGTTCATTCACATTTAAACTTGCATCTTAAACTAGCTCTTGTAGTCCATCATCGCAAGGATTTAAAACTCGAGATGCATCCCTCTGCCTAGCAACACAGCACGTTAGCACGCTTGCTTGTTTTCTTTCTGAGCCGTTTTACAGGTTTCACAATGTGGGCAACTTCCTTAACATTTACCTAATTACCTTAGCGTAGATAAACAATCATCGTTTACGTTAACTCAGCCAGGATAGAAACGTTAACCAGAGCAGTTGCAGATATCACCGATGGACCAGCTGACTGTCCTGGCAAATGAACACGTGTTGAGGGGTAACGTAAACTAGCTGGATTACCACTAGCATGTTGATTTAGCTTTAACATAACGTCAGAACAGGCATGTTAGCTAGCTCAATCTTAGTTTAACTTGCCAACTCACATGACAAACTATGAGAAATAAGCATGAAAGTATAACTTACACACTAGGAAGGCTTTTTGCACACCTCTTTTGTCGGGCAGGTGCGTAGGACATGACCAAAGGTCGCAGATCAAGAAACTTAGAAAGAGTCCTGCACACTGACCATTCCGCAAGCAATTCTTTTTTTATTAGAAACTACAACGTTTCGGTCTTATCAGGTAGCACTAGCTGATGAAAGATGAAGGTCTAAGACCGAAACGTTGTAATTTCAAATAAAACAGAATTGCTTGCGGAATGGTCAGTGTGCGAGACTCTTTCTAAGTTAACTTACACACTTAACCTATTTGTTTACGCCTTGAAAACTAACGTTATTCGTTCAGACAAAGTTAACGCTATGAGGGTTTAACAATTCATAAACGTCAGCTGTTCGCTTATTTGCTGGAAAATCCATAGAACATACCCTGCAACGCTTACACACCCTCGAACTACTAACCAGCAAGATTTGACCGACGCCTGTGTCTGATCGATCGAGCCGTTCTTCTTTGGCGGCGGAGGTGGTTTGGTGTGCAGACAACGAATGGAATGAGTTAAGACAACTTCTTCGTTTTGTATGGCGGTTGGAACGCAGCGATTATGTTGCAGTTACTGATACTGAGTGGTGTTAGTTCAGAGCCCGTCTGGTTCGTTGCCGTTTGTCTTCTCCAATCAGTCAAATACTTCCGCTGGACTCTGTGGTGATGGTTGATCATGGAAAATTTAGCTAACATTTTGTGATAGCCTTTTCCATTTGGTGACAAGTTCAAGCAGTTGTTTTTATACGCAGGCTATGCTAGAGTTAGCTTTCTTCTTTCAGTGCGTAGGTAGGCTACATGTTTCTGATCTCAAAATGAATTCCGTGTTGGCAAATGCAGAACTGCAAGTTGGACTTCGTAATTCTGCACGGGGTCATGGCCAAAGATATTTCGAGTGTTCCGCTTGCATTGATTGTAGGCTGGCAGGCTACTGAAACGCGGGCGCGGCCCACGAGGTGAAGGCCGCTCTTCTTCTATAAGGTGTATTGGCAGTTTGCATACTTAGTGCACTACCGCCATGAAGGGGGGTCTGGATTGTTCCGACACTCCATTATTCCGACCAGTCACTATCCGACAAATGGTTCGACATGGGTCTGACATCCACGTCTTGTTCTTATTTGTTGTTGCAAATTGCCAGTTACAGCCAGCTAAATAATTTGGACATGACCTCTGGTTCATAGGCCTTGCAGGGACGGACTGGACAAGATCCTTGCATTACCCTATTCAACTAAGTGTTGTGGAACACTGAAGTGGACAAATGTAGGCCTCTCTGGCTATTACTTTGACTAATCAGAGGTAGCCATGGAACACATGATCTCCATAGTCAAGCATACAAGCAATTACGAAAGAAGAGTTTCTGCTAGAATTCAATCATTAATTTTAATCAACACATTTCAAACTAGGTACAATGCTCAATTGATAGCAGTACCAACACAATTACTGTGGCAAATGCAAAGAGCAAAAGTTGTCCTTATTGTAATTCATCAGTTACCACCACTATGGGACAACTGAACCTACACAAAATGAACAGGGCAACTTTGTTGTCTGTTGCTGGGAATATTTATGCATAACTCCTGTATACATGGCTGGTACATTTTCAAACAGTAGAGCTACATGAACTCATTCCCTTCAATGTCTTTCAGTAGCCTATTATATTAGCGTAAATGCCTTGTGTATGAATATGACTTGACGTTTTGTAGCCTACATTTCCGTCACTCTACAGTCTTTTAACCCATCTTTACCAAGGTACCATTCCAAGATAGAACCCTTTCAACGCTCTACTTTGAGAGACCTACCACCACCCTTGCAGTCAATATAGTATTTTGGGCATCTGACAGAAACTGATCAATCTGTCCAATAATCAATGTCGATTTGACACTCTTTTGCTGTCCGGGCTTGCAAATCATTCATTTAGAAAACTTATGTTGTGCTATTTTATTGTGATCACAGCAAAACCTTACTATGTTATCATTACCATACCATTATATTATCGCAATTAATAAGTCATCATAATCATCATTGTCAGCATGGCTTGTCACACATACCTGCTCTATCAGAGTTCTTGTTATCGTGTAACCTCATCAACTAGGCTACACTCTCCACCACCTGCTCTGCTATGCTACTTGCAATATTGTACATTTTTGAAGCTTCTACATTGGTGTTATTATTTGCACAATTGGCACTACCAGCATCCGCCACAGTGTCAACATGTAGGCTACTTTGATCAACCATTTTGATATGCTCACAGAATCCTGGCTCTGAGCCAAAATGGGATGGGTGTGCCCTGACAAGCTGTTATTGGGTTGGATATTGGTATAGCAATATCAAAAATGTTTAGCCAGAGGAACTCAATTCTCTAATGCACCTATCCTTGACCTGCTTCTAATGCTTCATTGCTGCAATGGCTCTCTTTCCACTGTAAATGGTGTGCTTACGCCACCTGATAACACCATCATTCAGAATTGCTGTTTGGCCTTTCTGAACATTTTCAACACTAAAATTGAGAAAATTCACCAATAATTGATGTGTTCAATTATTGTGTTAAAAGAACGATGGTCATTGAATACTCTGGGCTCACCACAAATCAATGAATTTTCTGAATTCAGTCAAAAAATGTGTCATAAAGAGGAAAAAACATATATATATAAATATATATATGTTGCACCTGAGTCGCAGGACCAGCCAAACTATGAAAAAAAAGTGTGACTTATAGTCCGGAAAATACGGTTGTTCATCATCTATCTCCTCCCACTTCGCAGTATCCTTCGACAACATGGTGTTAAGTTTTACTGCTATGCTGATGACACCCAGTTTTACATGTCCATAAGCCCACTGCCTCTCTTCCTCCTGCTGCGATCATCGCCTGGCTGTCTTCATGACATCAGTGTGTGGTTGACAGAAAATTACTTAAAACTAAATAGCAAAAGCAGATTGAACTACTAGTTGTTGGCTCAAAATTAACTTTCACCCTCTCCATAGATGGCTGCACCATACCTTGCTTTACTCAGCCTAAGCTTTGGTGTAATATTGGACAGTATTCTCTACGTCAATTCACACATCAACATTGTTTCTTAAGAGCCTTTTACACCTGCAAAATTTTACATTACGGCAAACACACTGCAGTTGTAGATGTTGGGTTCTAAATGGGTATCCATTTTCTCTTGGCTATTTGAGAGTAGGCTAGACCATACAAAAATGTGTCCTTCCCCTGGAAACTAGAATGTCAAGGTTGGCTCTGTAAACTATAGGAGCATATTTTGATATAACTCTCTTGCCTTCTTGGGTTGTAACCATGCACTGAGAATTAACCTTATCCACACTCTTTTGGTATACTTATTCAGTATCCTGATGCCCTCCCCCCCTCTCCTGTGAGTCAGACAATGGATGTTTCACTTCATAAAACTTGAGGGTAGCATTTGCTTGTCCAGACTGTTCTGACAGGGGTGTTCCATGCCAGACAGGAAAAGGCCTGGCTATGTCTGTGGTCTGTTTGGTGGACAATCTTCTCTCAGCTCCATGAAACTTCTGCATTCTGTATTTTTGAGTTGACAGTTGACACTATGTTTTTTTGGGTATGAGTTAGTGACTAAGGGATGGTCATGTGTTGAATAAATGTGGAAATATGTCAGACGGCCATGTAGGCTCTTCAGAAATGTTGAAATATCTGGTTAGATCTCTCTTACATTTTCAGTTTTATAAGCATTTGGCAAGCCAGCCCTTTGTTTGCCTGGCCACGCCTAGAATCTCCTTTCATTTAATTTCAGTGAGATAAGCTTACTAGTCTGGCACACAACAATACACTAACATTTCCCTCTGGCACAAAGGGTAAGGGGTCCAAGGCCCAGGGGAACCCATGCAAAGGTCTGTCTTCTATGCAGTGATTACACAATGAAATTTTAAGCTTGTTCCTCCTTCAGATGTTTTAGATACACTTAAGGAAATAAGGATAGTGTATTTAGTGAGAGTGTACAGGAGAGAAGGGTCCGGAAGAGGCCTTTGGACATTGTTTTGTACCCGGATAAGACTCACAACAGGTCCAGCATTTGGAGGATGTTTCTCTCTCTTATGAACCCAATTGGTAGGTCTCATTGGAACATGGATTCTAGACATCACGTTTAACAGTTGGCCCACGAGGCGTAATCAGTGATTTATCAAGGCACCTTTTTAAAAAACAGAAGGATCTTTTTTTTGGCAGCATATTGTTTTAATTGCTTTAGATGTGTTCAGCTCTCCACACTTTGATCCTTCCCCTTGTTCCTATATTTTGCATTCCATACTGATATGACCACCCTGTTTCACTGACATTTTAAGGCATTTTCCTCTGTCATTGACAAGTCTTTATTCTGTAACCTGTGTGGTCCTCCATTCATCTTTGTTTATGAATTGCCTGTCATAGAGGAGGAAGTGAGGGGAGTGAACAAACCTGGCTTTTCTCTGTTTAATTCAGTAACCGTACGCCCATAACAGGTTATAAATTAAATCAACATGAAGGAGGGTTTTTACATAGATCCTAAAAGCCTGTGGGAGTTTCACTTGTATGCAAAGTCAGAGATGTAGGAACTTGCCAATATGCTGCTAGATGACTATATCCTGTGACTTGGTCTCAAGTGTAAGTGCAAACTGATATATGAGAAGCTTTTTTTGGGGAGGGGGGCGATTTGGAAGGATCACAGCTGCATAAATATGACTACAGCTTATACCCTGGAGTGGCCTGTCTGCATCATGCCTGTGTGTGCATAAATGTTGGCAAACTTTGTGTTACCCGGGAGCTCTGCCGAAAGTAGTGCCCCACCTTTAGGCCTAAAATACTCCATTGCGGATAGGCACACATACGGACACCATGGACATGTAATTTTGTGTATGCATGTATAGTATAGTATAGTATATATACTTTTTTGATCCCGTGAGGGAAATTTGGTCTCTGCATTTAACCCAATCGGTGAATTAGGGAAACACAAACTGCACACAGTGTACACACAGTGAGGTGAAGCACACACTAATCCCGGCGCAGTGAGCTGCCTGCTACAACGGCGGCGCTCGGGGAGCAGTGAGGGGTTAGGTGCCTTGCTCAAGGGCACTTCAGCCGCAGCCCACTGGTCGGGGCTCGAACCGGCAACCCTCCGGTTACAAGTCCAGAGTGCTAACCAGTGGGCCACGGCTGCCCACTAACTAATGTAGAGGTTAGTTAGCAGGTTAGTGTAGTGGCCAGGTGGCCAAATGGTCACAACTGTTTGGATGGTATACACCAGGATAGCAATGAGGTATTGCAAAGGCATTTAAGACAATTGCTTGGAGGAAAGCAGTTTTTTTTTTGGTGCAGTTCTCTCTTACATATAAGTCCTTATATACTGGAATCATCTCCCTAAAGAAACAGAGGGTGCATTTATTGAATGGCTTAGTGCAGAGTAAGAGAAGTCACTCCACCCTGTCTCAAACCCAGATCTACGGGATAACAGAATTGCATCCAAACCGCAATGCTGAAGATCCAGGCTCTTTGGTATGGCAGTCAGAGCCGATACTCAACCATACTGACACTTACTAATAGCAAAGCAGATCTGTTCTTGGCTCTGGGGTTGATTTGTACAGTACATCAAACAAAAAAACAAAAAAATGAAAATATGACATTCCCTCTGATGAACATTTATGAGTGTTGCATTGTTGTAGGGAGTGATTTGTGAATTTTCTCTGTGTACTATTCTTTGTACAGCCAAAGCAAGCATCCAGTCATTAGACATGGCAGTTTTGACCAAAGCAGTTGTCTTAGAATTAATAGTGATGTTCTGTTGGTCTAAGCTTCTTGCTTGTAAAAGGGGTTAAATCACACTGTGGTGGCCATTTCTATTATATTCTAGTCTGATATAAAGTATGCTTCCATTTGAATGGTTTCTGATACAGTTTAATGTATCATGTAAAGGCTCTGCTTTGTTGCAGTTAGACTTTGTAGAGGGGCCTGGCTGTCCAGTGAGAGGCTCAGAATAGGAGTACTCACCCTTAGCTGGTCATCAAGTAAGTAATATCTCCCACTTAGAAAAATGTATGATGGTTTCACGTTTTTCTCCATGCCAGTAAATTTTCATCGGTCGACTTGACTACAGCTGTTGAAATCTCTCTTGATCTGTATTTTTTGATGTGGGAGACAGACTTTCACTGCATGTTAATGAATCAAAATGTCTCTTTTTCAGGACCTGGCAGAGAAGGTTGTCTGAACAGCAGAGCCTCAAGAAAAAATAGGAAGAAGACCTGCCTTTCCACCAAATTCAAGAACTTCAGGCACCTAATGAAGATGATCAGGCAAGAGTTTTCATTTTAAACACAAAGCTTTCTTCTTTGATGTAGTATGACTCTGAAGAACAAGGAATATCTTTTGATTATTTTTTGTTGTCTTTAAGAATTTATGTGCTTCAGATCTGACTTCACAAAGCTCACAATGTGTCCTTTTTTAATGACCCATCATTGCAACATAGGACCATGAGTCATTTTCACACAGAAATGATCATTCGTATTCCTAGACTTATATGGGAAATTAACAGGTTACATAATCTGTAGTTATACAACTGTCATAGAAAGGTTTTTAGTTTAAATGTGTCCATTTAGTAAGCTGCTTTAAACAGATAACAAACAGCTGAAGTATACATTTTATGTTGTCAGCTACTGTGGCTGTGCTTTAGAGTGTTATATATCTGTGTTATAAATAGCATATATCTCTCGACATTTACTGCACAATTTTGCTCTTGGTGACTCAAATTGTAGCCTTACAACACGTGCCAAGCAGGATGTTTTTGTTTCTGTTTTTGATAAAAAGGCATTCATTCAGGTCATGGAGATGATGAAATATTTTTCTTCTGGTGTGCTCTGAATTAAAGATAAAACACGGAGCCAAGCCAGAGTCAGTCATCAAAGTCTTTATCAGTTTTCCCTCCCTGCTTGTGTGATGGGATTTTAGAGAAATGCTACATCTTCCCCAGGCTTCTTGTGACACTATCCATGACCTTATCTAAGAGGCCATTAATGAGATATGTCTCTCACGCCAGTATTTAAGACTGGGTGGTTTATTCGAAGCCGGTTACTCAATGCGACATCATGCAAGGAGCACTCGGTGCATTTCCTAAGCTTCTTAAGCCAATCATCTGTAGATAAGTAGCATGAGGTGACTTATGTGGAATAGTACATTTTATATTAAAGGTGACTTTAGGGAACAACCGAATCAGCACAGGGCTACCAGGTTAATGCTGTCAACAAATGCCGAATAAATGCATTAAAAAATGTCCAGACTCCATGCAGGTATATGTAGAAATATAGAATAGAAAAAAACAGCACTACAAAGTGCAGTATATTGGTAGCCTAATAGTCATACCAAGCGGGGTTTCCATTTCTTTATTGTAGTCATAGAGAGCATCATGAACTTTCAAAATATCTTTTTCTTTTCTACATAGCTGTTTTAAACTTAAACACAACACAAACCTTTTATATGGATAATTTCTTGTTGTCTTCTGTGAGACCAATGTAAAAGAGGGATTGAAGACTTTATTGACCATACCACTCAGTACTTCAGTTTCTTACTCATTTTTACCTTCTATTTTTAACTTCTGAACTTCTGAATCATAACTTAATCTCTGACAAGATTTGTAAGGGAAATACTGCTTGCACTGAAAATAGAATATTGGTCTACAAAATGGCAAGACGTTCTGCTTAGTGTGTAGCCAAATGTTGCAATTAATACAAATATAAACACGCAACAAAGAATGATTATATACAGAAGGGCATAGCCCCTTGTCACTTTATCAAAACACATAATGTTGGAATTCTCTAAAGCAGAAAGAGTGATGAATTCAGTTTGATGGAAACACTCTGTTCTGTCCAAGTCTGGTATTGTTACATTTTCCTGTTTTAAACTTTGAAGCCATGTGGCTTGACAACAGTTGAAAGTATTGCCACTTATGTAAATAATAGATAAATGAGACATCGTCACATTTTTTAAAGTAGTCAAGCTGTTATTCCTCACGTCCAACTCCAACAGCGGGGAACAGGCAGTAGTACTTGGAAGGTTCTTCAGGTTGTTATCGGATACATTCAGGATTCTCAGTTCCCTCATACATGCCAAACCAAACTGAGAATCGGTCACGTTGTTCTGTCCAATGCTTAGAAATTGTAGGGTATTCTGCACATCCTTAAGAGCATTTTTGGCAATGGTTAACTGTTTATTGCCAGCCAGATTGAGAGAGACCAAAGGACTGTTTGCAAACACACCATGGAGCAGTGTTTTTATTCCATTTTCCTGGAGGTCTAAGTGCTTCAGGGTGCTGATGTTACTGAAAGAAATGCATTGCACATCTGTAGTGAGATCAGATATGCTAAACGATTGTCCAGAGCAGGGTCTTACCCTATTGCCTTTAAGGACCATTGTCTCTATCTTAGGAAAAGTAGTGGAAAGGTTGGAGGATAGATACTCTATGTTATTGTCCTTTAGATTTATGTGAAGTAAGGATGGCAGTAAGCAGTTATGGATATCTGTCCGACTATCTTCACTGAGGGCATTACTATTGCTGATGTTTTGCAGGCAGTTGTTACCGATGTTGAGGGTTTCCAGAGACTGGAGATCTCTGAACATGGTTAGGGGGAATGATCTAAAGTGGTTACTGCTCAAGTCTAAGTGAACTAATGGCATGATTTGCCAGTCAGAATATACACTGTCTTTCTCATTCTCTGTTCGGGAGTGGTTGCTGCCAGTTACATCCTTATAAAGATGATTTGCCTCTGCGACTGAGTTCACTATTCCTAATGCACCCAGTCTATTGTTTTGTAGATGGAGATATTTCAAGTGGTTGTGTTTTGGCAGAATGGGGAAGTAGAGAAGACTGTTGTAGCTTAAGTCCAGAACTTCTAGATTATACACCTCTTCAGTCTCATGTGTTATGAAGAACTCTATGGAGTTTCTGCTGAGGTTTAAATAAGTCACCTGGGAAAGTTTAAAGTCGCAGATAACGGCCAAATTATTCCGGGCCAAGTTCAGTTTAGCAAGCTTTTTCAAGGGGTTAAAAGTTCCCTCTTCGATTTTTGAAATCAGATTGTTCTCTAAGTTAATGACTCTCAGGTTTTTGGTGTTGGCAAAAGACTGGGTTGTTAGTTTTGACACAACATTTCCCGTGGCTGTCAGGCAATCCAGCGAAGATGCACTGCTGAGGTATTGTTTTACCGCCTCCTCGTCCAGGTTGTTCTTTGAGATGTCCAGACTTCTCAGTACGTGGAGGTCTTTGAAGGCTTGACTGTTGCTGATTATGTTGTTGTTTAACGAGTTGCTTGCCAGGTTGAGGTCGTGGAGCTGGACCAAGTTTTTGAAAGCGCCCGTATGTATAAAACTCAGATGGTTGTAGCTTACATCCAGTCTCTCCAGGAATGGGAGGTTAATTGTTGTGAAGTTTTTGATCAGATTGTTTGACAAATCTAGCTTTATCAGCCCCTCATCCAGGCCCAGAGGGATGGAGGAAAGATTCCTCTGGCTCCAAAGATTCCTCTTAATATTTTTTTTTTGAACATTTAAAAATGCAAAACAGAGAAATGGGTTTGGTTAGTTTAGAAAGGAGGGGTGGGGATACAATTGCTATTTCAAAATAATAACCACAAAAAAGCTGTTGGTGCAAAATATGGATATATTTTTGTGCATTTTCCCTTTTTTTTACCTTACCTTAAGCCTAGTGTGTGTGTCCTCACTGAGTTTGTTGAAGTGGCTGTATGAGTCTGCATACAGAGCCATGAACATTAACATGACCAGTCTACGTCCCATTATCATTCTCCACTGTCTCTGACTGGGCGGGCGTCGGTGAATGACACTGCATGCGGCAAGCCAGTGCTTTTATACTGTTGCATGCAGTCAGGGAAAAAACACTCTGGACAGGAGGTTTACTCACTGAAGTAATCCTTTTATTTGTCAACACATGGGCTGTGACACCCCTTTAGTGCATATTGGACGTAGATATAAATACTTTCTCTCTCTTACACACACACACACAAACATTCACTTATACAAACAGACAGAGAGGGCTGGCATAAAAACCAAGTCATACATCCATGTATAAATGATGTACAGTACATTTACTTTTTTTTGTGATTAACTTTTTATTAAAAGTTTAAGAACATAAACAAAACCACACAAACATTGACCGTCATCACAATAAAAACCAAGGAAAACAGTTGTACACCACTTAATAAAAGTACAATAACATTTTACAGACACATGCGTTATTGGTCTCTGGGGAGCTCATTCAGTTCTACCACTACGTATCCCCCAGGCAGACACAGTTTGGGGCTTTCCCTCGGTTAAATCTGGCTGTTGAGTATTCCAAGTTAGCCATATACATTTATCTCTGTATTAAACCAATATTCTAGGATTTGTTTTTTTCCCGCTGTTGTAAAGTAAACAAAAAATTATTCAATAATGTATATTTACATATTTACAGTATCCTTGTATAATACAGGGTGCAATGTTCTCATATTACCATAATGTTTCATCAAAAAACTGCTAAGTTGTAGAATTTCTTCATTATTTGTGATTAATTTTATTTAACTCAAAATCATTGCAATTGCAACCCTAATATTTAAACTTTTGGCCACAACAGTCGCAACAATCCCACACAAAGATCTTAGTGGAATCACAATTCCCCCCTCAAAATCCCAGCAGTTTTTGAGAATTCCTGCAGCAAACTCAGTCATCGTCAGCACCCTCTGACCCTCCGTCAGCTTCTGAAGAGACTGGAAAATGCTTGTAACTCTGTTGCAAATTATTTTCTCCTCGTTTGTGCTCTGTTGTGGTCAGAATATGTAACTGTTGCCTCAGTAGTAAACAGACAATTCCAGTGAGCTTTCAAATGTACAAACATGTGACACATGTTTTGTTGATCGTCTGTCACTATGATTCATCAACACGATTGCAATAATTATTGCACCAGCCCCCAACCCCCCCCCCCCCCCCTCCCCGCAAGCTGGGCAAAGCCCTGTTTTGTTTGTTCCTGATATACCATCCTGGGATATGGAAACCTCTTCCAAATAGAAAGCCAAATAAACAACAGTGTGTGGCACTCTGAGGCTGGTGCTTGTGGGACAAAGCCAGAGAATGGTAAACAAAGAGACCGAAATAAACCTATTGACAGAGTAGCAGGGTCGAAAAAAAAAAGTGTAGGCTATGCAGAGATGATGTGTGTAGGTGTGCATGTGTATTTATAGTAAGCTGTAAGGAATTGCCATTCAAGGCATCTGTGTTAAGCATCTATAATGAAACTGTCCTGACAGATCTTTTGCTCAAGCCTATAAGCTTTGTCTTTTTCTTCTCTTTTTCCTTCTCATTGAAATTCTGTAAGAATATCTCGTCTCCGTTTGCTCTGTGTGGCAGAGTTCAACATCCTGTTTCGCAGATGCAGTGACAGTGGCCTGTCACAGTTTGTACTCGACCTTCCGGGTGTGAGGTTATCTGCCGGTCCCAGAGACTGGCTGTGTCATCCGTCAGCGTGACATTGGGTCTTACTGATTGCACAGAGAGCAGAGCCTTCAGTACGCCTATTTTTGTCTTGTCAACTGAGTACAATAACACAGGCAGCCACCCCCCCCCTTTTTTTAACATCAAATGAAAAGAGCACTGTATACTGAACATCAAGTATGCAGAATATATTCCAGCCCATTCTGTGGTTGTCAGACAAGATATGTGAAGCGGAATGGGTTGGGGGAGGTTCCTTTGTTTACTGCAGCTGAATGATTCCGAAGAAGGTTGATTCCGTGTCCATGGCTACTTGTGCGTGAGGCCGATCGGGGATGACCAGCTCCAGCTGGTCGTTGTGTTCCAGCTTCACAATCCCTGTTGGGCAGAGCACATGAGGAAGTTCAGGGTGACATGAGAGCTGTCCCTGACCCTGACCAACACAAAAGCATAGGTAACTTCACTCTCCCTTCACAAATAATTCCTTTGCCACTTTACACTTCACCGTGGTGTCGCCATTTGGTGTGCAATACCTTTGCCAAAGTCTTGATCTACAGCTCATTTGGTAGAGTGCTATATATCAACATCCATGTCATAGGTTTCTCTTTCGGGGGAACATGCAAACTGGCGAGAGAACTTTGGAAAAAAAGCACCTGCTAAATAATTAAATGTAGATGTAACAGTTTATGAGACCAACCAATATGATGACCGCTAAGTAGACATCATTGAAGGAACACTAATGGCCTTTAATGACACTTCTAAAGCAGTGACTGAATGGACTGGAATCTCTGGGAATTCTAAGCACTCCAGCTGCATGGTGCACCTATGCACCAGGTGCAACACATAGGAGTCCAATAAAACTTTACAGCATATCGCAAGATGACAGAAACATAAGTAATGGGCCGCGAGCCGCAGTAAAAAAGGCGCACTGTCTTTCCACCTTAACCATATGGGAGAAGAAGAGGGGGTTAGTCCTGTCAGGTTAGCATGTGTTTAGCATGTACAAGCGAGCGTGGCCCACCTGCGGTGTAGCACGTGTTGGCGCTGTTCTCCTCCCCGGGCATCTCCTGCAGGCAGCGGAAGAGGTCTCGGTATCTCCCCACACCTCCAGACGCACTGGATGGCTGCTGGCGGATCAGGTGGCCCATGATGGCTCCTCGGTCGTGATACAGAACCTGTAAGACGTATCTGTTCTCATATGTCTCTTTCTTTCTTTCTCTCTCTCTCTCTCTATCCCTCTCTCTCTCTCTCTCATCCTTATACCTGTTTTCAGCCTGTTTGCAGCCTGAGGTGAGTTACGCACCAAGTGTGCACAGACACAGATGATAAGAAGCCTTTGTTAGTTGCCCCATTCTCAGATTTTCAACAGCATACTGTGGCTACATTTACACGTATGATTAATGCATTCTTAACACCTATAAGCTGGAAATGTTGTCATCTCTCTTCTCAGTTGATAAGAAGTCATTGTTAATTGTTAGTTGTTCCTTGCTTTAAGAATGCATACTATGCTATTTTGGTATTTGCATTGACAAGTACTGCGTTTTCAGTTACTGGCAGTGGGTAAACCATAATAACTTTAATTTCCTGGAAATATACTTCAAAAAGCACTGTTCACACTTCTGATTGTAAGTCACTGCTTTGTCATAACTATCATGAATCATTATGGTGACATCTTGTGGCTGGTATGAAAAATTGTTGGTAAAAGACTCATTCATGATTCTGTACAGTACGTCTGGTTCTGGGCAGTATGTGGCCAGTTTACCTGGACACGGGCCCACTTAATATTTTTGATGGAATGCACACAAGTACATTAGTTAAGGAGGGCTCAAAGGGAAGCAGAGGTGTATCATATAGCCTACCTGGCCAAATACCATGAAGTAACTGTCTTGTTGGACGACTATTTTGTTATCTGATGCTGTGACAGCGGAACCTTGTTGGATGGCAACAGTCCATGGAATTACCGTCACATTACCTGAGTTTTATTACACAAGAAATATGATTGTGTGAGTAAGTTTGGTAGTTCGGGACAGTTAAGATATGTCATATTTATTTTTACTGTTCTTCTCACAGTAATATGTTACATATGTGTAATATGTTTGTGTGTGTGTATGAGAGAGAGAGAGAGAGAGAGAGAGAGAGATAGAGATAAGAATTCTGGGTGGTGAGAGTCTGGGTCCTGATAGTTTTAGTTTTTTTCTTCATTCTATTATTTAATATATTTACCTCTCTGTATGGGCTTTTCATTTACCATGGCTGCCATCTGCAAGAATGATGCCTGGTCTGAGAGAAAACACTGCTGTCAAAGTGTCACACTGCCTTGTTATACTGTCTGTTTCAAGCATTGGACATGTGCCCTGTACCATAAAATGACTTCAAAATCAAAATTTCTCATAAAGCATGACGCATAAATTGCAAACACATGGCCTCGGCATTGGCACTTACTGGTCCAGACGTCTTCCTCGTGTCTGTTCCGAGGCCGAACAAATGAATGCTGCTGATGAGCCACCGCAGTTTGTTCGTGTTGTTTTGGGTGTTGGTGGAACGACACAAGAATGACCTTTTTAGTTTCTCCCCACCACCAATCATGTCATAGCATTTACAAGACACATCAAGAGCATAAATTCTCCATTCTGCCAGAGAGCTAAACGGAATAATGAATTGACGTGGCCTACCTCCCACATGTTAGACATAAACAGTCCATATCCAAACTCTTTCAGTGACCGATGAACCAGAGGGGAGAGGAGATCCCTTTTAATTCCCTTGAGATCCGTTTTTAAAACTCTGACCTCCTGGATGAGAACGATGCTCAGGCACAGAGTCACTACTGTGACCGAGACGAGGAGAGGAGTGCAGTTACTCATAAGGAGGCCTAATCCGCTCTGAGAAACCCACAGCTTCAGTCCAAACTGCAAATCGACCTGCTCCTTCGTCGCATAAATGACACACAGCCATGAGCGCAGTCAAGTTTCTCACAGGAAACGTTATGTAGGGCTATTGGTCAAAAAAGAGGAACTCTTTCTGTTCTTGTACTCTTGTAAGCCTGCTTGGAACTTCCTATTTGGTTAAAGCGATCCCTGTGCTGATGTCTAAGCATGTTCTGACCATACTTCACAGCAAGGCAATTATGGCACATATATCAACGTCGACACGGCTAACTCCTAACACGCATCAATTGTCCAATGACATGGGAGTTTACTAAATTCAGTCTAGTGCCTCAGGATGAACAGGGGTCCAGCCAGGGGTCAGTTTTAAAAGCCCCAGGGTTGTTTAAGCTCATCAGTCCACATGGCTGTCTGTGGCAATAACACAGTATGCACTATTGTCAAAATAAAACCAGCACTCTGTGATCTACACACACACACACAATTTGTAGAATTAGAACCACATTTTAAAAAAATGGATCAATATTTTAACTTTTGAGAGGAAATAAATTTTCGCTGACAGATAATTGGACATGGCAGAATCGTGCAGACGTGTCCAACTTGGCCTCAACTGCACATAAGAATTCAGCACTTAAGAGGCACAGAAAATACAAGTGAAATGCCATCTGAGGACAACATTAGATTACAAATGAAAATGTATTTAATGTCATTGAGTCCATTTACAGCAAAAGTATATCCTATTTTATGTACATATATACAAAGTGTAGTGTAAAAGATATGTTTAACTTTTAAGTCAGTAATTCCTTCGGAAATACCATAAAGGCATTTTAAGTGTGTTGAAGTGTTCCATTAGTGCAAACGTGTTGGTGTGCACAGTTTTCTTCATGTCAGAGTCCTTCAGGTCAAACAGAAGAGCAGTACTGGGTGGGGAAAGAGACTTGAGGCAGGATTCTGTCTGACGAGCACAAGACCTGGATTAAAGTGATCACTTTTCTGAAACTGTTTGGCATGCCAGGCGTCTGGGGTTACACATCTGGTAGTCCTCCACAGGTTGCCACACCCAGGGCATGGTGTCGGTTTGACATTGTGCAGTGTGTACGTGTGACTGGTTTCCTGTGTGGTCTGTCGCGTGTGTGTTTGTGTGTGTGTGTGTGTGTGTGTGTCGTCTCACTGATGTGTGTATTATATATGTGTACAAGTTTGTTCAGTGTACATGCATGCCTTGCCAGCGTGTTGGACATGTTGGATATGACAGGGGGGTTGGTAAGTGTGCGTTGGTATGCAACATTGCTCAGTGCACATTTGTGGCCCAATGTCAAATTAACTGTGGTGTACATACAGTGAACCATCAAGTGTGTGTGTGTGTGTGTGTGTGTGTGTGTGTGTGTGTGTGTGTGTGTGTGTGTGTGTGTGTATGTGTGTATGTTTGCCTGTGTATATGTATGTGTGAATGTGTGTGTGCTCACGTTAAATTGCTTTGTGTGTTCTCAACTGTGTTTGGCTTGTCCTCCGGCTACACACTTCCAAGTAAGGTGATGTGGACAGCCATGCTGATAAGCGTGTCCTCATACGGCGTCTGTGTGTGTGTGTGTGTGTGTGTGTGTGTCTGTGTTCACGCCTGTCCGGTGGTCGGCAAATCTCCGAGTCTCACGCTGCCCAGGAAGGTGGTGTGGTCAGTCATGCTGATGAGCGTGTCCTGGTACACCATGCGGATAGAGATGCGCTGGTGCGCCCGCAGCAGGCTCACGCCGGCCGTGTAGCACGTGTTGAACTTGCGCTGGCCCGTCTCGATGCTGCAGGTGCAGCGCAGGAACGGCGTTCGGTCCACCAGCACCTCGTAGCTGGCGATGTCCGTGAAGTTGAGGTAGTAAATCTGGGAAGGAGCGACAGCGTGGCAGGGCAGGGAGGAGAGAAAGCAAGAGGAGAGGGAGAGGAAAAGAAAGAAAGAAAGAAAGAAAGAAAGTGATTGTGTGATAGATGGAGAAAGAGAGAGAGAGTGAAGACAGTGTGGGATGGAGAGAAAGCAAGAGGAGAGAGAAAAAGTGATTGAGTGATAGAAAAAGAGTGAGTGAAGTGAGACACAGAACAGAAAGAGAGTTGAAGGAGAGTGAGAGTGACAGATTGAGGAGGAGTGAACAGAATGAGGGAGAGAGAGAAAGAGGGTTGGAGAGACATTTAGAGGTGTCATAATGTGGAGAAACAGTGAAGGGGACAAGATAATGAGAGTGAATGGAGTGAGAGAGAAGAAGAGATGTGGAGTTGAGGAATAGAAGAGGACGTACCAACAAAACAAAGAGGGTTTTCAAGGCAGTGATTAATCGGTTGTCGTGTCCATTCAAGTCTCACTCTATCAAAAAAAGCAACTGATGGTTTTCATGCATGCCAGATTGGAATTCAATCAAACAATTTGGCAGCTAAATTCAATCCATCACCAATGTCATGCAGATGCCAAATTACCTCACTGAATCCCCCTCCCGATACTCGAGCGTGAATGTTTAATTATGTAGTAACCCGACACTTCAGCTGTTTGGGAGACCTTGGCAGGCCTCCCATTCTGTTTCAATGATAGCGGACTCTGCTTATTCTCTGACAGGGGAACGCTGAAGCGGGATTGACATGCGAGGAGCAAGAGAGAGGGTTACTCACTTCTACCTGACTATAAATGAAGTAGATGCCGTCCACGAGCACCTCCAGCTCGCCAGAGCGCGAGTGCATCTTGAAGACCTTGTGGTGCACCGAGATCATCTTCCAGTTTTTCAGGACGCCCTCTGAAAGATCTCAGTGTGAGAAAAGGGCTGTCACTCAACAACAGTCGGTCAGCAGTACTGCACGCACAAAAACACTTAACACAGCACAACACTATACGCAGAGATGGGAAATCTGGCTTCCGAAAGTCCTACCGTCGTTTGGTTCTACAGCTGATTTCACTAATGAGCTCTGGCTGAAGAGTTGACCTAATGAGCTGTTTTGTTTTCACAGAATGATTGGAACAAATATGTAGTAGGACGTTTACTTTCTAAAGCCAAGTTTCCCTTCTCCGACTACATGGATCTGTCAACACAGCACAGCACACGCACTAGCTGTAGGGATGAAAGACATCTTTATAGAGCTGCAGACATGGCCCAGCAAAGCCAAGCTAAACTCAGTGCTACACAGTACATCTCATGCAAACTCAACATAAACTCGAGTGGCACTCCGTAGAGTGCTTACCTCTGCCTGAAGGAACAGCAGTCCCTCTTAATGCTGCATCTCATAATGTAAAAGCAAAACGAATGCTTTATGGTAATGCTGCATTAGCAAAAGCGAGACTAAATGTGTGCTGGCTGTAAAATGTAATGGCCTCTTCCTTTCCACCAGTTTAATGAAAGTCAGGCCAGTAGTTTTTGCATAATCCTGCTAAGAAACCAACCAACCAACCAACCAACAAACAAATAAATAAATAGACACTTTTCCTAGGGGATGTAATAAGCACATCATTGCTAAACCGGAGATTACTCACTACATCAAAGTGAAACTGCACAAAATTAGTATCATACATGCACACTAAATTCATCAGCACTTCACACACAAACAAATCTAACAGTGAGCCTGTGAACATTGACCGGTGAATAGCATACTTATAATTTACTCTGATATACAGGCAGACTGTAAACCTTAAAACTGCTTTATTTGAAACTGACCACTTTATTTTAGCTTTTAAAGTAAATTTTTAGTAGAGTTATGTTGGTCTATGTAGGACACTAACAGGATAACTTTTTTATGCATTTATGGATACTGACTTAGCTGAGACTTTTTTATTTTTATTTGAGTGGAATTGCACTTTTGTCAACACCTTTATTCTTTCCTAAATACCTAGTCTCCACATACTTGATTGGCAAAAGACCTGTTCTTTTGGGATAAACAAACAAAACATGCTACAACAAAGGTAACCCCAGGCTCCAATATACAATCTAACTTAACGCTGGTCAGCATGGCACTCAAAACCAAAGATTTTAGAGCGTAGCACTCTATAATCTTTGCTCAAAACATCAACAAGTTGGTCAAAACATTCCAACTCCACACATGCAGCATAGCCCCAACCTATCCCATACCTCAACGCTATTAGAATCACCACAATCCCCCAAGAGTTAGCCTGGCACAGGCACACTTGAACAAAGTCCAGTGAATTAACATCACTGAACCAACCAGGGCCAGTCACAAGCTGTGTTCCCATCCAACACATAATGCAATTTTTGACCACTCAAATAGGGAATCCAGAGTGAAAAATGCATGACATTTGTATAAAATCCTCTATGTTGAAAAAGAGGTTGATATCCTAGAAGGGGATTAAGCCACAATTTGCATAAGGTATACAATGACTAAGGTTGATGGAAATGGGTATATTTGCATCAGAACACATTTGTTAAGATTTTATGACAACCTCAAGTTTTGAATTCACTGCTGTTCATCAGCTCCCTTCCCTTGATTAGGAAAGTGTCCATGTTTATCTTCGACATTACACAGCAGATGGAAATGTGCATTTGACTCGTTTTCCTCTAGAGAAATGTTTATAAATGCGCTTAAAATATGCAAATGAGTTGGATGGAAGCCAAGGACTGATTAACCAAACCCAGGTCTGATCAGTATCCACCCCCACCCCCCATTCAACACTCAACAAAGTGAGCATGGCACTAAAACATTTTGACACGCTTCAGTGAGGAACATGCTCTCCAGTGAGGGGCATGCTCTCCGTGAGCGACACTGCTCCAGACCAGGGTGTGTCAGAGAAAAATGGTGTAGACAGCAGGGATTTGATTCTTACCTTCTCTAACTTGTATGGTTGTTTCTTGGCCTTGCAAATGCACCACAGCAGGCTGCAAAACCACAAGGGGATATTAAATGAAGCAGAGCCTTTCAAGTACTGTTCCCTCCACCACTAAAAGTAAGCCACAACATCACCACAGACATAGCAGAAAAATGGGGTGTGCATGTGTTGCTTTGTGTGTGTGTGTGTGTGTGTACGTGTGTGTGAGTTTGCATGTCTGAGTACCTACACTGTGCATGTGGGTTTGGTTTAGTGTATACCTGAAATTCTTTTAGCTTGCTTTTGTCCACAGCACCTGCAAAACACAAGCATGTTTAAACAATTACTGCTTTTTATCGTAAAGCTTTCAGCTGAAGTGAGCTTTAAAATCAACGCCCCTCTGAAGTAAAGAGGAAGTGTGTCTAGAATATATTTATATTATTGACCTCTCTCTGTCAACATGCTAAACATGGGCGATAATGAGTGATGCCAATAAGTAATGTGTGATACCAATGGGTAATGCCACAACAAAACATGCCTGCACTGCTTATACAATGAATGTCTGCTATTTCATTGTATTGGTTATTAATTGGTGGTGTTTTGGCCAGTATTAATGGTTCTGAGTGGACTCGACAGAGGGATGTTATCAATGTCGTCCCACTAGATTGCCAACAAAGAGCTGGGTGTTTCTCTCCTTGTGTGGAAAGCGCTCCTGTGTACTGGTGCCCCCTCTCCCCCTCCTCTTGTATCCGTTCCATCCGGACACATCAGCATTCATCCTCCCTTGTTCCATAGGAAGACGTGTCTTCCCTGGAAAGTTTTCATATTCCAAGAGCCAAATATAAACCATGAATGAATCATTGTGGAAAACATCCACAACTGCTATGTATGCTTGCTAGCTAGAGTACAGGAAGGGAGATTGACAGCAGGAACACCACATCATGCATACTCTGAGCATAACACACTGGTTCAAATGTTGATGTTAGCTACCATGCTAACCGCAAATATGATTTACTTGCTAAGCAATGTGGTGTGCTGGCCTCAACCAATTTCTTTATAATAATAATAATAATAATAAAATCTTTGAGGCCCCAACATAACACACCATAATTATGACCGCCGCTAGCGAAGCGGTCATATAGGGATTGTCAAAGTCCCCCCTGTCATCTACTTCTTGAATTTTTGGTCAACGATACCCGGGACACCGAACCACCGGGGCACATGAAATTTGGTGGGTATGTAGCCCCACTAGACTTTTACGGAAACATTTTGTTTGGTCCCCGGGGGCCACTCCCCCACTGCGCTGGGCCCCCCGAAACCCAAAAAAATCAGAAAAAAAAGAAGAAATTTTTATGGTATGTTGGTCTCAAGGGCCCACATCAACCTAGCCCATCCCGAACTCATTCGTGATTTGCACCCCCCCGGTAAAAAATGAAAATGCAATATCATTCTGCTTTAATCGCCCCTCTCTTCAGTTAAGGTGTTCAGAACTGCACCAAATTTTATGGGTATGATTAACCTGACATTCTCAGGGGGTATGCCAAGTTTCGTAGAATTTCATCCATGGGGGGGTCTAAAAAAATTAAGTTATGTGTACATTTAGTGACTGTACACTCATTGGCCTGTAGATGGTGGTGCACACATATACACACGCACACACACACACACACACAGGTACGCACATACCATCAGTATTGGCAATTACAACGGCCGATACATAATTACAAATTCAGTAGGATTAAAGGAAAACCAAATATTCATCATAATAATTTGGCTGCATTTCCAGTTTTGGCATCACGTAGTCGTTTGTCCACCAGATGGCCCATCGTTGCAGTGAGACGTAATTTTGTTGGAAGTTAATCTAAAGTGGGTTGGAAAGACACTAAGCTTCCTACAAGGACAAGACTGTAGTTTACCGCAGAGAACGTCTAATAAGGGTAGGATGATTTCTGCATGACATGTAATTCCCATTTCTTCTTGAAGCCGAAATAAATCTGCGAATGTTTATCAGACATGCTTGGTTTTTACTGCAGGTAGGCTACGTTAATCTTAAGTTGTATCAATAGCCTAGAGTAGGTAAAATAATGTTACCGTTAGCATTGGTTGAGTGATAGAGGCCAATTTGATTATTGATGTATTTGTAGAAAACCATAAATGCAGTTATAGGCTACCAAGAAAATTGATAACAGCACTAATTGCATCTTTCGACTGTCATCTCATTTGCTTAGGCCTATAACCATAACCTAGGCTACTAACAGGAGCTAAGTGAGTTAGCCACAACACGTTCACTACGTGATGGTTTTCTAATGGAAAATATAGGCTACCTGAAAGATAACCTGATGATGCATCCTAAACACCGGGCTGGGACATTTAGCTCAAAGTCTCAAAAAGCATCTGAGTCAACGTTCATCACCAAACACCCATATAGGCTACTTCAATCCTCTATTTTCAAAGGTGATTCAAGTAAGGAAGAGCATGGCTCAAAGTATAGTAACTAGGACTGAAACTACATAAATTCGTCAAAGTGAATAATTTGTGTCAACTTCGCCCGCAATGTAGATTTATTAACGCACCCGTGATCTACATCTCCATTTAAACCAAATGTTTTAGAGCGCACGTTGAGAGATGTATCCAGGGCAGGGCTGTACCTACACATATTTGTTGCACGTGCTACAAAAATCATTCTTTGCGATGGATGATTTAGTACCAACGTTACACCGGTCTAATACAGTTTTGCCTATGGCTATACCGTGAGACTGAGACGTTTTTTGTTTGTTCGAATTGCGTGTTTAGGATGTGAGAGGGGAGTCGATGTGCTTCGATTCCAGCTTGGTAGTAGTAGTCTATGCGATTAAAAAACACGTGTGTGTGAAGTATCCAAACAATGATAACGCTTTCATTATGGCTGCTTTAGCCATAGACCTTGAGCTACTGTACAGTGGGTTGGGTTCCATTTAGAAGTGTCGCTTTCCGTGATTCACACAGCTGCGCTAGTGCGTGGATATCTCAATTGCAAAATTAAACAATATTTCTATGGGGCGCCTACAATGAACTAGGCTGGGTGAACTCAGCCTGATCTGCCGGCGATTCCTTTTCGATTTCTTAAAAGATTGAGCTAGGTCTGGCGAAAGCCAGACTAACCATGGACCTCATAGTTGCAAAATGCAAGGGAACATGAATCAGCATATTATTTGCACAAACAATAATGGACAGTAGCTCTTCAACTTGGCCCGTTAAAATGTGTATGAACAGTCTAGCAACGCATTTCATGAAGGCCCTTTTGGACATGTCAGTTATTTGCACCACTGGGTAAAACAGCATTATGTTTTAGACTACTGGTATTTAATTTGTGCATTGACAATAAAGCTGAATATCATATGAACTAGATGACTAAACTTATGCATATGTAGAAGTAGAAACATTCACAAAAATCCATGACATGACCTCTCTTCTTGATAGCTGTTGAAAACTGCATGGAACTGACAGGGATTGTTTTGTTTAATGATAAATAAATAAATACATTATGCTGCTACCTTCTGCTTTTCCCAAATACAATGTAGCCTACAGGTGTACCTTTCATCAGTCCAGTTGCATTGGATGGACTGTGTTGAACTGCCCTACTTGTGATTGTTTAGATATTTTAAAGGTTTTATAACAATGCTACAATTTTTTTGGCAAGTTCTACAAATCTATTCACCTTTGCAGCGCCAGTAGGCTACTTTGTGTGCGGCCCGCAAACACAAATTCCAAACAAGCATACACAAAAGTTTCAAGAGTGGGGGATTGGGTAGAAGATGGAGACAAATTCATTTATATGATTTATTTTCGCGGAATGGATGTACAGGACTGAGCGGCGGTCATATTTTGTACCGCTATGCGGTACATCTAGTTATAATTCCTTTGAGTAATATGGAAACACTGTGGTGCTCCTTCCCTCCTCTTGTCTACCGTTTTCACTTTTAGGGTTTGTTTGGGTTGTAAACCATTTGGGTAATTTGGTCCTTACTGCATGGCCATGATGATGCATGTCTCTGGCATTATTATTGCAGTGCTGCCCCCACAGTAACTCAAACACAGACCATATCATCAAGATGGGCAGAGCAACCTCTACAAACTTATTTTTTCTCTTCCACATTAGTGGGTATGCGAGCATTCTTTGTTGTTTATGCATTTTGTTTGACCGTTGTTTTTGACTGTTGTTTGACTCTTCGTGTTTTTCAGAGTGTTTTCCCACCAGTGTATCCCCATGTTTACAGCATCATGTCAAACTTGCCCATAAGTTTTGGACAGTTACTCTGCATGCGCCTACAGCCACATGAACACAGCACCGCTCATATCGGGATTGGCAAACCAACCAACCGATACATCCGTTCCATCTGTTCCCTCGTCTCAGGTGTGGCCCTTACCTGCCGGCCCCTGGGGGCCAGGTGGTCCTTTTGGCCCTGGCGGTCCGGGTGGTCCGGCTGGCCCCAGGGCATTGGAACCTGGGATCCCCGGAATACCGGGAATTCCTGGGGGGCCCTGAGGGCCTGGGGGTCCGGGTTGGCCTGGAGGACCAGGGGCTCCCTGTCGCCTCTTTCCTGGGAAAGGATGTCGGATGAAACCTAGCATTTATTTGAAAATATTGCAAGGTAATGCTCTACAATAACTTTACCAAACCATATAAGCATGCTGTTACAGATGTGTATGAGTAGAGAGCGTCTTGTAACTTTTTATTTATTTTTAAAAGCCATCCTTTGCAATAACTTTTACAATCCATGCAAGGCCATGAATTTGTTTGTGTTTCTTCACAGTCTTATGAAGCAGAACAGAGGAACCAGACTGAAGCATGAGCCCTGAACAAAATGTGCTCTTCTGGATGGCCAGGGAAGGCGGACAAAGACACACACACATCATGATTAAATTAAAAACAATTACCTTTCTTGACTTTATCTTTCCGTTTACCGGAGGGGGATTCTGAAACAAACCAAACCAAATAATAAGCAAGACTTTCTCTCCAAAATATAATTTAACGCATCTCCAAATCCCAGGCTTCCTGTGGCCCTTCTCACACACACACACACACACGACACAACCTTTCTCTATCTCTGACTCTCAGAAGGGTCTAATTGTCTGTAAATGCCTCACATTCCCCAGCCTTTTGTAATGCAGACGAGCGTGGAACGTCACATAGCATTCATTTAGTACCAAATAACGTCTAATGAAGCCTGTCTTTTAATGATGTGATCAGAGGCTTCGGCGCGGCCAGGTATTTGGGGATGCCGCGGCCCTCTTGCCGAGCCTGTGAGAGACCAGATTCCCGTATACTGTATCAACATGTGCCTGGAGCGTTACCCGGCAATGGAATACGAGAGGTTAATTAGAGAGATACATTACCCTGCCAAAATCCTTTCTTTTGAATTAGGCCCAGATGGAGGACGTAGATGAAAGTGTGTGTGTGTGTGTGTGTGTGTCTGTCTGTTCTGTTCTGTGTGTTGTTGGGGTATCACTGAAATGTCTGTCGAACTTGTGAACTACACACGTATACATACACACGCACTCACACACGCATACACACACACACACACATACATGCACTCACCCAGACACACACCACACAAAAAGGCTGTGCACTGCATAAAACAATCCTGTTTAAGTGCCGTCTTTCAGGTTATGCGTATACCATGTCATTACAAACTACAAAGGAGGATGCTTAACCTTAAAACACTCTCTGTTTGAGTCTTCCACCCCTGAAGACATATGGCCAATGTTTTGCTTTTTTTTTTCTCTTTCTCTCTTCTCTAAAACCTCGTCTTCTGCAGGCTAAATAACTGGATGCATCTACATGATTTTTTCCTAATGAGCGACCTATCTGAAATCTGGTCCATGTTATGAGGGTGAGTCTGTAAAACTGATGGCTGTGTGATCTTGGGCAGAGATTACAAAAGCCTTTGTCTGTATGGTCCTCTGCAGAGGGCTGGGAGTAATTATTGTTTAGACTCTGAATTTTTACTGATTTATGGCAAATGTCTCACAAGGTAGGGCTTTTTTTCTGTTTAAACACAATCACTGGTGTTTCCTGAAGTACTCATTGTCACGCAACGTAATTGTGGAATTTTATTTTTTGGGTGGTTTGCTCTACTCTGCTCCGCCTCTAAGATCACAGCACTGCATAATACTTCTCTCTCTCTCTCTCTTTTCTCTCTCTCTCTCTCTCTCTCTCTCTCTCTCTCTCTGTGTGTCTGTCTCTCTCTCTCTCTCTCTCTCTCTTTCTTTCAGTCCTTCAGTCTGTGTCCTGCCCCCCTTTCCTTTCACTTCATCTCTGAGAGATGGAATCAATTGGGTATGTGAACAATTATTAAAGCATATGAGTATTCAGGGAATTGCATGCATTCAAAGGACAAAAACATCAAACGCATATTACTGCGCATGAGACATATGGATTACTGTTTGAGATATTACAGTGCAGAGGGAATCAACAAGTGATCTCGGGGCCAGCAGACTTTCCAAACAAGGGATCAACCTGCCCTCACAGACAGACAGAGAGATGTTTGCAGGTCCCATTACATTTGAAAAGGTTAGTGCTGACAGTATTAGAGAACTTATAGTGAAAGCCAGGGCCGCCCCCCTAAAGGTTAGTCTGAGGATACGCCCGGTGCCAGCATGCAACACAAGTGTCTCCAACGCTGACATTCCAGAATTTGTTGAAAATACATAGGCTTTAAAGACACTTCATCTAATACTGTCATTACGTTCTTTTTCCAGGCTCTGTCAAAATGTATGCATATTCTCTAAACCACTGTTTTCTTTATTTTTGCATGCACGCCTCCTCTTTCGTTCCAGAGACCACACATAAATCCTGCACATCAATTCCACCCTTGGACACACTTCTGATTGTTTTACACACTGGGAGCAAGACATAAAAACAGAAGTTCATAACTCTTATATTCCGAGGTTAAGAAAACAAGTTGGGGCCTGGAGTTTGGTTTTCGTGAGCACGGCATATTGACAGGCTGTAAATTTCAAACGATGCTGGCTCTCTTTCTTATTTGTTCTGGGTTTGACTGGACCGTATTTCACAATAGCCTCAGCATGGGAGGCACTAGGCTCAATTCCCTCCCAAGTGGATCTCGGGGAAGGACAAGCAGTCCAGGAAGAACATCATCATCATCAACATGGACCGTGATAGCCCTTGGCAAGGGGTCTTTTTGCAGAATAAGATTTTGGGGGTGGGGGGTAGGGGGTGCACTTCAAAGGTCTGGGATGACGTTCTTTTAAATGGAATTAGCTTTGCTGTGTGCAAACTGAATCATGCTTCACGACCCTATCTGCTGTGCAGCTGGGATGACTGGAATCTATCTGTAACTATTGCAACTTTGAGAGGGAGAGAAAAAAACAGCTGCAATAAAATAAATGTAACCAACTGGCTAAATAAATAAATAATACAAGCAGGTGCACAGGGGCTGCTACAGACATTCCCTTGCCATTTGATCATTTGGGATTTTCTGGACAGCTTTCAAATACGGGCTTTGAGGGGCAAAAAAAAAAAAGAAAGTAATCAAGAAAAATGGAATGCAAACATTATGCTGACCGACTCTTCAAAGCACTTTAATCATGATGACGGTGGTTGAAATTCCTGCATTTCAAACAACTGCATCCATTTCAGATTGTTTTAAGCTGCCGCGCTCTTTTATGGTTACGGGATTGGCACGTGAGGGCCTCTACCTGAGTCGTGTCTTCGGTTGGTGCCACGCTTCGTCCGCCAAAGTGCGCTGCCAGATCCTGCCGTCACCTGGGCCCGTCTTTCCATAATCCCCTCTGGTGGCTGCCGGGGGACGAGAGACAAAAACAGACAACACCAATTAAAAGCGGCAGAAAGGCCTCTCTGGTTACTGCCAAGCCTTTCCCCAAGTGTGACTTTCATGACAAGCCTTTCAAAGTGAGTGCAAAGACTCAATATATAATCCAAAGCGATTAACAAGCTCAACGGTTGCAGCAGTGTTTACTGGATGCCAACAGGCAAAATTATTATGGTGATTGATGCTTTCCCCCCCCAAAAAAAAATTCTTTGTTAACTTGCCATGTAATATGACACAGGTGAAACAAGGAACTCTATGACCCAACTGTCTTTGACCTCAGTGCTCTGTTCTAATGTGTGCTAATGTGTGAAATTACAATGCCAATTTGTACAAATTCAAAAGCTATAAGGATTGTGAGCCAACTCACACAATAGGGGACAAGTTCCACAATTGTTCAGCCCACTGTTGTGGCTCATCCTGTAACCAGAGTCATTTTTGTCTGCCTCCTTGGTGTTGGATAGCCTGGGCATGGGTAGCCCTAATGTCACATTAAACGTCAGCTATGGAGCCAACTTATACTGCGACACCTCCAGAAAGCATATCCATTCAGACTTCCCGTTGCTTTCCGTCCTTTTCAAAAGTAATCTGAATGACCCGATACCAGCCAAAAAACTGGACTGAAATCATGGTTCTCAAGTGGCAAGGGGAGGATGACACATGCCCATGCCCAAGAGGAGGAAATATCACACTCCCCCCTGCCCCCCCACAGGGTGAAGAGGGGACAATGGAAGCAGATACCATGCGGGTGATCGAGTGTAATACTGCAGATTAAGATAGCCCATCTTATGACCGACCTACTTTTACCAAATGCGGTAAAATGGTTTATGAGCTTCACCATTATAAATTCTTTGGAAACAGTTATTTGATGTCATACTAAGGTTCCACTTGAAACTACCAAGCTTGACATCAATTTATTTATTATCAGAGATTGTCCTATTTACACATGCCTTTTGAATAAGGTAATAAGTCTCTGAGACCATAAGCCAGTTAAATAAACTGACAAATAACAATAGCTGGCATTTTAAAAAATGATCTTAACATAGAAAATGCATTAAGAACTTGTCAGACAGGTTCTACATCATATTCAGGCCTCCTGCAATACACTGTAATTCTGACCAGAATTCAGAAGTTGACAAAGAAATTACACTAAGGGATTATGAGGAACTTGAATTCTCAGGACATGAACCTATTCTCCTCAGAGAGAACAGGTTACCAGAGGTTCTCCTCAGGGAATGAGTTACCAGAAACCTCTTTGTCTAGACTGTGCAATATGACTCGGAGGCTGCACCATACCTTTTTATAACTTCTTACACTTATAGAAGCAGGCTGCAAACTCCCATCAGTAGACTTTCAAAAAAAACCACATTATGGTCCCTCTCGTTCTGGCATTTCTGGCCTTGTTGGACTCTGATACTTACGCTCTCGCGGGGAGACTGATGGGGAACAGATTGCGAGTGTGCGTGGTGGAAACAAGGAACGCAACGCTTGTAGGTGCCCTCGGGCTACGTTTGTGTAGTAAAGTAAACCTCAGAAGGTCACCTCGTTTAGAGGAGGGGTAGCAGCCCACGCTCAGAGCTCTCTGTGTGTGTGTGTGTGTTTTCTGTCGTGTTTGAACGAGATGATACCTTGTGTCTGTTGGAGCGAGCCCAAAACCAACCAGGTTAAGGGGGTAGATTGCTTGGGCTGTGCCGTGCGGCGTTACACAATTTAATCATTCAGACTGGCGTGATGCACATCTGCAAGTGATTTGCTCAAAGGACACCAGCCGTTTGATGACATGTGAAGCAGTCTGGGATGTTAGCATTGTTCAAATGCTAAAAAAAAAAAACTGTGGTGGATTCTTCTATTATATAATGATATTTGCTTTATGAAATTTGTTCTCCATCCTTGAGAGTATTTGCAGTCAAGTCTGTGTCAAGATCAACTCTTGAGAGATGAGGCAGAAACCAAACAGACGGTTTACTTTTTGGTCTCCCCACCTCCACCCCTGACATTTATACAGTTCAGAAGCCTCTCTCTCCAGAGAGACGAGCAAGTTAGGGAACAACCCCAAGCTGTCACTGACTCGCTCCGTTCAGATGTACAGCACCATCAGCGGCCAGACGCGTCAAGCAAATGTCAGCCCAGGTCCTCTGACAGCTGGCGACCTCACCGGTTTCAAGATTCGAGATTGTGGCCCGCGAGATTATATATATATATATATATGCCAATGCGTAGCTAAGCGAGAGCGCACGTTCCCAGATGTTCCCACACTCGGCGGCGGAGCCTCTCATTTGGCGCGCAGGTGTCTCCACAGCATGCGTGCAGCTGTTGGCAGCCCAGGGTCTTCCAGTCGATGAAGTGTCAATGAACACTCAAACACATGGCTTCACGCTGGTCTTTACGGCCAACTTTCATGCTTGCTAAGTCGTGGAAATACATCAAAAAAAAAAGGGGAAAAAAAATCCTCAGCTGCGCATATTGATGCTGTAGTCTATTTTTTTCCTGTTTCAAAGCATTTGGTACAAATTATTCACCATATTAGACTCACATAAACACACAGTGCCTTATTCTTCGGGAGTAGTGTAATTTCTGTGCCTTTACGGTACATTCCATCTCATTAAAAGTTGGCAGACAAAATGGCCTGATGACAGTATGTGATGGCAGGTGTTGGTATGCCATCAATTAAGAGACACACTTAAAAAAGAAAAGAAAGAACAAGCAAGAGAAAGAAAGAAAAACTATTAATTAAAGCGGTCTTAAATCTTCAAAGCTGAGCTGTCTTGCAGCTTGGTGAGTGAGACAAGTCCATCACGACCCATATGCTCCTGTTTCGCTTGCTATGTAAACTGCGGTGTTCTGTAATCACGGTTGTTTAATGCACACATCTGGATCGGACAGCATCACTGTTAAATATTTACAGCTGCACCAGAGTCCTCCATCTCACAGTGAATTATCATCTGGTCCAAATACCTTCGGCATTTCGCTGTGTTTTTTCCGGAAGGAGCATAAAAAACAGACCCAGGTAATCGAAAGGCAGTAGCTCCTTTCAAGTGCAAAAAAAGATGTTGCTTCTTTAGTTATTTTTCAAAAGGTGAATCACCTTCACAAACCTTCAGAGTCTGTAGTATGACTGTGTGGTGAAACAAAATACGTAAAGGACCAAACTTGGAGGTAATCACATTGTTGCCAAAAGTGAAACATAAATCTGAGTTTAGTTAAAGGGACACCAGGCAAGCCTGATGCTTTTTCTCTACGAAACTCCCCCTCGCACAGTCTGAAGCTCTTTTCCTTTTCTTTGCGTCTTCCGTCAAGGGTTTTCGCTGCTTCTTCGCCAGCTCTGCCATTATTCACACGTTTGCAACAATCTCTAGCGTTTCGTTAGCCTGCCTCTGTGCTGTAAACTGACCCTGCTTCGGTCGGCGGGTAGGATAAACCGAACTTGCAAGTGGGATATTCTTCCTACAGGCAGTAGGGGCGGGCGAGAGAGCCTTCATTCGCCCCGTAATGAGTCATTTAACCATATACCGACTTACGAAGATGATAAAACACGAAAACGTTGCCTGGTGTCCCTTTAAAGGATAATTCCGGGATTTAGCACTTTGAGTCCCTTTTCTGGTTTGTTTTGGATGAACTAGAGTGGTGGACACTAAAATTTTGACGATGGGTCCTTTCTTGACTTTCTGACTTGTTTTGAATCGTCATTGACTGTTTCAGAGTGGCTGGCTATGGACATGCACAAACATGTACTTAAAACAACCTTTAACATACATTTTTAAAACTGTGCAACTCACCGAATGGTTAGTGATGTTTGTTGATGTTCCAAAACAAGTAGCGTAGTGAAATACAGTTTCTGTTGAGTTTTATTTGGCATTTTGTAAAATCCCATTGATTTCTGTTGGAAGAGGTATTACTCATATCACTGCGCTACCGGAAACGGAAAGGGGGTCTGTTTACATTTGCTTGTAGTCTTTCCACGAGACGTTCTTTTACTGCCTATGCTTCAGACTCAAATATTGAGCGGATGTTTATACACGGTTCTGAGGTATCTGAAAAAAATAGTTCCACAATAGCAAATAACACGGATTGAAATCATACATTGCGCCGAAATATTTGTTTTTAATTATCAACGAACACCACTAACCACTCTGTGAGTTGCACAGTTTTGAAAACTAACGTTAAGGGTTGTTTTAAGGACATGTTTGTGCATGCCCATTACTAGCCAGCCACTCTGAAACAGTCAAAGGCTATTCAAAACGAGGCAGAGGACCCATCGTCAAAATTTCGGTGTCCACCACTCTAGTTCATCCAAAACAAACCAGAAAAGGGACTCAAAGTGCTAAATACTGGAATTATCCTTTAAGGAGAAATGGAGATAGGGAAACACAGCATGTAGCATGAAACGCTGACTTAATGTATGTTCAAGTCAATAAAAAATCTGACCAAAGTCATGAACTTAATTGTCTCGTCCTGGAAGATGGTCCCAGTCCAAATACCTTCAGCATTTGACTGTGTTTTTTTTCTGGAAGGAGCATAAAAAACAGACCCAGGTACTCGAAAGGCAGCAGCTCCTTTCAAGTGCAAACAAAGATGTTGCTTCTTTAGTTATTTTTCAAAAGGTGAATCATCTTCACAAACCTTCACAGAGTCTGTAGTATGACTGTGTGGTGAAACAAAATACGTAAAGGACCAAACTTGGAGGGAATCATATTGTTGCCAAAAGTGAAACATAAATCTGAGGTTAGTTAAGGAGAAATGGAGATCGGGAAACACAGCATGTAGCATGAAACGCTGAGTGGACAACTGACTTTATGTACAAGTCAATAAAAAATCCGACCAAAGTCATGAACTTAATTGTCCCACCCTGGAAGATGGTCCCAGAAGGACAACCACATGGCTCGTCTGAGCACTTTAAAGCTGAAGAAAAGATGGTTTCTCTGGACAAGACACAAAAGCACTTTTTGGATGAGTTAACCCTCCCCAAGAGCCAGACAAAAGAAGTTTTCTCAGCCCATAGTCTCCGAGCTGACACCATAACTGTTCCAGTCTGAGATCCCATCTGAGGATGACACAACAGAAGGGAGAGTGAGAAAGAAAAGGAAAGATAGAGAGCGAGAGAGAGAAAGAGAAAGAAAGAGAGCGAGCACATGGGGAGGTGGTGGGACCCACGGAATGTGTTTCTCACTAAGTCACAGTGTGTGATCTCACCCCCGCTGAAGTACTCACTTGTTTAGCTCACAACCCCACTGGCCAATGACACACTCAAAGCCAAATAGAGAGAGAACTAGAGCAAGAGAGTGGGAAGGAGAGAAAGAAAAACTGAGAGGGAGAAAAAAAGGAGAGAGAGAGAGAGAGAGAGAGAGAGAGACAATAGTCAAGGTCAAGTCAGAACGTTAAACCCCACAAAAGCCTCTCCGGTCCACTAACCTTGTTGTGACCTCCCCGTGCTGATGACGAGAGGTGAGTCCTGGCCACAGTGTTGAGCAAACACTTTCCTACCAGGGACTTCCTCCCGTCCAACTGAGACTAAATTGAGGCAGACCTCAACTTCTCCCGAAGTTCTCTTCTCCTCTCCTCATGCTACAGGGACTTGACTCATTCCTACTCCACCATGTACACTTCTCAAGTAGGCTATCGGTAGGCTTTCATGCTTCTGTATTATGTTGGGATCTCAAATAAGGCAGAAAAAGATATGTGTATGAACGTCACCCCTTTGTGCATTAACGCCGTTTTAAATTACTTTGCTTAAATTTGCTTTGTACATTGCCTTTTTCTGACAAGCTGAACTCCTTGCCTTGAGACTTGAGACAGTTGTGTCTGATATCTGTCCTTTTTTTTGGATTCACAATCGTTTACAGACCAGAAACAATAAAGACAGTAAATGAGGTCAAAAGTCAGGTAGACGTGGGCCAAGCTAGGGAAGCAAATAGGAGGTGACAAAGAGACAAACCCAGAAAACCCAGAGCTTGGAAAAGACAGTTTCTGTTTCTTAAACCATGATGATCAAGGAGGGACCAGTGTCTTATCAGAAGCTGGTCATCTTTTCCTTCTCTGTCCGAGCAAAATATTACATCTGGACACTTAAAGGGAAAGTGTCTTGCTGTTCAGCAGAAATGTAGTGAAGCTACATGCAGCATATTGTCCAAATCTATGGCATAATATTACTCTCTTATTAGAGGGCACATTACTGTGGTAGCTAAAACATTCACATCATCCAGATGTGCTTTGCTACGCACAGCCAACATAGTCTAGTTCCATTTGTTTTCACTTAGCGCTGAGTAGGTTCATCAAGCTGCTATTAAAAGCTGACCTACATATTAGGGCAATATCATGTTGTCTTAATAACCTTGTAGAATAATTTATGTGGCATTTTCAAGGGAGGCACACATTCTTGCTGTGATCAAATATCTGATTCTGGCTGGCTTCATCTGAGGATAGGCTCTGATTTGTATTGTTAATGCATCCTTCTACTGTCTGAGGCTTTACAATTCATTCCCCAGGACTAGGCTTTCAAAGCCTTGTTACTGCAACCGAATCACCACATATCAAATTTGGTTGGCACATCTCCAAATTCCCAATGTTCAGTCCAAATCCCAATAAATTTACACAAGCCGCTGCACCTGTTAGCAATTTGGCTAATGTTTTTCCACCTGCTACCTCCGAGTCAACCGTTCATCCAATACCCCATATGGCACGTAGTCGATTCATTGTGGATTCAAATATTTTCCAATTTGGGACTACTACAGACAAAGATGAAGCAAGCCCATTGTAGTCATACCCTCACATCTGCTTTGCAGCAACTGAGAAGATTGGCTTTTCCCCACTCTGTCTTTTAAGTATATTTGCTTTATCACGCTCCAGTTGTTAACGTTCATGTGTGACCGGTCCTGCCCTGTCTTTGATTTCCGGCAGCCTATTTTTTTTGCATTATCCATTCAAAGATTGTGACTAATCTATATTGTACACATACACAAAAACCCTGAGTTGTGTAAACTGCTCTTTGTTTGATTGCCATACTAACTCTTGACTGTACTGAAGAGGCCATATTTGATTTGATGCCCTTGGTAGGCTAGTGTCTGCCCTCCCTTCACTGGTTTCTATGAGGACCATGAGTTGAATGGGATGGCTGAATGCAACTCAACTGGTTTAAGTTGTAAGCTGCCACAACAGGTGCCACACCAGTAGGAATTTGTCAGATGATTGATGTTAGTGCAAGGTGGTTTTCTGTGATGTCAAACTGTCTGTTCTATATGTGCCTGATTAGTCCACTATATATCCACTCAAAGTATTGTTTTTAACAAATGTGTCATTAACCCGTAAGTCACATTTCAAGTGAGCTAAATGTTTATGGCAAAGTGATATAATGTTTAGGCTAATAACAACAAAAATAATAATAGCAACAACAATTAAAATGTACAAATAAAATAATCATCAGTTTTTACCTCAGGCGGGCTGGGTTCGCGGTGAATGTCATCGTCTGAGTCATTGGTGTGGGACACCCTCATCTGGGAAGATCCGCTGACAGCTGACGCGGATTCTCGCTTATTCAGTGCAATCTCCCGCTTCACCTCAGACCGCAGGTCCAGAAAGCAGGACAGTGTTATTAAGTGTAGCGACAGCGACAGGATGAAAACCCCGACGAAAACGTTGCAATTGTTGCACCTCTTCTTGCACGTGCAAGGCTGATGGAGCTGAGGTCTTGACGCGCTCTCCGTGAACTTGTCCATTAAAGCTTCGCATGCCATTATTGACAGTCGTAGTAGGATATTGCTATCTCAGCATAATCAGCTGGGCTATCGGTTGCAATCGACAAGTAGTCATTGATCAATCTCAGTGTAGTCGTGGGGTCTAAATGGCGAAACACTATTCTCTGACTGTAATGACGCAGTGACAAGCGCGCACGAGTAGGCTACTATAATTGCGGTTACGCCTTTGTGGACAAGACTCTGTGGGATCCGCCTCTATTGTTCCTGATTGGCTAGTCCACTACAAGAACAGTTCCTTACTATCAGACATCTCATACACTAAACAGGCATTCATGCACGCGCGCGTCCCTTGGGCTTTATGGATATTTTCTTAGGAAAGTCCAGTAAGACCAAGGCTAGGTGGTCATGTAGATCTGGCTACGTTTCACAATCTAACTTTTTTAATACACACACATCGTATGAAAAAATAAGATAATACAATGTGGAACAATGATTTAAATGCTTAAATGTTGTCAATAATATAGCTGGGTGAAAATGGTATATCCATGACGCAATGACAAAACAAAACATCCATTCCAATCGTTATGTAAGTGTAGAGTTACTACATTCATGGATTCGTTGGGTTCACTGATGCCATTAAAAAAAGGGGGTGGGGGGGTCATAGTGCTGCATGACCTCTCCCATAAATTACACCGACTTCACGTCCATGCACGGAAACATTTGCTGCATTTTGGCGACATCTTTTGGACACAGGTAAGTATTACAAAAACAGCACAGCACCGATTTGCTTTTTCATTTGCATGCAGATTGCATGATACAAGGCCTAAATAAACAGCTTTTAAAGTCTATTGGCAGCATGTCCAAGCCTCCAGCCCCAATCCCATATTGTGACGAGTGAATTTGCAATCCTACGAAATTACTGTCGTTTTGGTGCAAATCCAAATAATCAGGATAATTTTCCTTCAGCAAAGACCCAAAGAGTAGAGAGCTGTCTGCTCTCAAATCTAATCTAAACTAACAGAACAATTTTTCTTGTGTTGACACATGGTTACATAAAGTACACATTTAAATCTCCGCATTAACTCTGCAATAGGATTTTTAGAATATTTAATAGCAAATACACAGAGGCATTACAGTGCTGATTATATCATAAATGTGTGTGCTTTACTGCAAGTGTTGATATTATATGCTGATTTATCTAATGTGTATTTGCACATTCAATTAGCCTAGTGTGTAGTTCAAAGCCTGGTATTTGGCCTTTGTACTAAAATAGAAAGCAATGCAAGCATACCTAAATCACACCAGATAATTAATGTGTGTGTGTGTGTGTGTCTTTGGTGTTTGGAGACAGACAGACAGAGAGAGAGATTTGTTCTCTATATTTGGTGTGTATAGCATACTTGGGTGTTTAAGATGTCCCTGTGTTGTACATTACTGTATATAAGGACAGATATTTCTAGATATTAATTGTATGTGTGTTTTATATTATAAGTGTTGTGGTCTGTGTGAAGGTGTGGAGGAGAGAGAGTGTGTGTGTGAGAGAGCGAGAACGAGAGGGAGAGTGTGTGTGTGTGTGTGTGTGAATGTGTTATCATAAAAGCCGGTCTGGCAGAGGATGAAAGCTGAACCCCTTCCATTAAGACCAGCTGAGATCAATGCCTTTCTCAGTCTAATGATGTCATTACAGGTCGGGTTTACAGCAGCTCTTGTGAATGTGTGTGTTTGTGTGTGTGTGTGTGTGTGTGTTTGACATCTGACAAGGTTTCTCTCTCATAAAAAAAAACCCAGGGCTTTTTGATGACGAGAACAAGTGCTGTTTTACAAAGACCTGCCTTGTGCTCTGGGCCATGAAAACAGCCGTCTGTGTCTACGGGTCTGTCTATTTGGAGTTGACATTAAATGGTTTGATCCAGGGTCACCAGCTTTTCAGTGTGTGTGCCATGGGCATCAGTATGTGCAAAACACTCTTACTGCTCACAGACATCATAAACTACTAACAATTGCAAGGCTTATTATAGCTGAGAAGACATACACCTCTTGAGATGAGACGAATAACAAGTTGATGTAAGACAGGTCTTAATTATAATGAATTATTGTTTGCATAGTGAATAGTCATACATATTATTTACAGCTAGTGTCAGAATGACATATTTACAAACAATTCTATTTGCCTGCAAAGTAAGTTAAAAGTAAGATGAATGACTGTTCAGCACATCATTGGGTAGGCAATATATTGGGTGCCACCATGGTCAGCTGACAACACTGGCCTGTAGAACTCGCTATAGCATCATCCAGCTATAGCGAGTTCTACAGGCCAGTGTTGTCATGATCATTTTATGATGAATGTTCGTGCAAGTTAGTGCACAAACATTTCGCTAGTTGGGCCAATTTTTATCACAGATTCTCATGGAGGAAGCTATTTTCTATATACATCTGATCTACCGGTACATAATACCCTTTCAATCTAGCCCTTGGGTGACTACCATCTGATCTTACAGATTGTGACATATGCTACGGGGTCACTTAGAAATTTCCATTCCACTCCAATTGCAAAAGGGTTTTCCAATGTTTTCTCAGTAAGTCTTTTAGCCTTAATGATATCAGATTAGTGTATATGTGCCTTTGGAACATTGGATGAATAGTTGCTGATAATGGGCAATGTAGATATTGCATGAAAGCCATTAAATGCATCAGTCATTTCTTTCTACAACAGCTGAGAACCCTTTTGCAATTATGTAAGCACATAATGTAATCTGAAAACTACTGCCCTGATTTTAAATAGCAATGCAACTGATCTCAGCTGGTATTCTGGCTATAATGGAGTGGTATGGATATTTCTGAGTGACCACAACAGGGCTGCCAACTTTTAAAAAAAAAGAGATTTAGTGGGGCCAACCAAAATTTTGCTGCGGAAATTTTTGTTTGGCTCATTCAGCATTATACCGTACAGTAAAAAAAACGTACATCAGTGGTTCTCAGGTGTAGGGACCAGGCATGGACGGATTATGAACTTTCGGGCCCCTGGGCCCACATGTATTAAGGTAATACCTCCCCCAGAATTTTTTTCATTTGTTTGATGTGATTTCCTGTATTCTGGTGCATTTTGGTAGCTTAGAAATCTAGACACACCCTAGCGGCAGCAAATTACAAATTATAAATTACATTTGCTTCCAGGGCTAGTCTAGCAACTCTCCGTTGGCTTGTGAGCTCGCTCCCAGAGTTAAATGAACATTGGTATCAAAGGGATCTAGCCTACTACTAGGACCATGGGCGTCGGAGGCATTGTGAAAGTGGGTGGGACATTTCAGAGGGGGTGTATGGGGGTCCTCCCAATTTTTTGGACTAGATGCAATTTCCTGAATTCTGATACATTTTAACAGGTTATTTAGATACTTCTGTATAACAAAATAAAGCCAGCCTACGAAATTAATAAAAAGTAAATCATGCATAATTTAAAAATAACTCAATAGGCTACTTGGCTACTTAATAAGGTTTCCATTACAGCACCATGAGACGTTCAATGAACGCGATGAAAGCGGATGGTTTGTTTGAAATCCCGACACTCTTTCAACTACATGGAACGTAATAGTGATCATCAAATACCTCCCCAGATTTCAGTGCCCATCAGTCCCAACATTTAACAATATTATCAAACAGTCCAAAAGTAAATTAAATATCAAACTAAACCGAAAATGTCATGCTTTTGAAGGCCTACCAGTATGCCGCTCCAAGAAACGCATGTCTCAAAATAAAACTCGCATAAGAAATAAAGGGCTGTCTCGAATACAATCCTGCCCCTAAAGGCCTGTACTTTGTCTTAAGACCCCAGCCATAATTTGAGGATTTACAGTATCTAAGTAGACAAACTGGCTTCAGATATCCAACAGAGTGAATAGAGATTGTGCAGTCTTAGCTGTGGTTAGTGACATGATGCTGTTAATGGGGAGTTTTACATAGCCTAGCGTAAACCTATATTATTATAATAAAATTGTTATTATAAAATTATTATTAATTATAATAAATTATTATAAAATATAATATTATTATTTATTTGGCGTACCTATAAGGCTTTTTACCTTATCAAAAGTGAGGGGGATGACTGATCTCTTCAACACTGCGGGGGATTTGGCACTTGGAGGAATGGGAGAATGCGTGTAACAAAAAAAAAAGTGTATGCGTGATTTACGCGCAAATGGGAGAATCCAATGAAAATGACGATGAAGCACTAAACAGATGCTGAAAACAGCACTGGTATTTCGCACGGCAAAAGGGGGGGGGGTCCAAACTAACAATTTTAGTTTTAGAATTAAATTTAATTTTAAAAAGTGGGTGGGTGTTTTGTAAGAATTTAAGAAATGTTATCCCATATTTTAACTTTTAAATGCATCAATCAGGTGCACTTTCAAAATAAATTCAGAGGTCAGACTTGCTTATTTTTATGGAAATATTTGTGATGTAGCTATTTTGCACTTCAGAATTATAACCATGCACACACAGGTGGAATAGTTATGGTGATATTGCAATAAGTTCACAACCACAAAAACATATGCTACATTTCACAGTTCAGAAATGTTCAAAAATGTGTGTACACTTCAGCACTCCATGAAATTATGCAGAAGTGGTCACCTGTGTTATTCAGCTAGTTTATTTAAGATAATATATTGGTCATTGTAATGGCCATAGCCTATAGCCTACATGCTATTCCTTTTTCAGGATGTACCCATATCTGCATGATGTGAATGTTTGCATATGGCTTATGTCAGGCTTTATATCAATATGTGTCTCATTTGATTTTCTTCATATTTTTGCAGTAATGTCACTAGGAAGCATGCCAATATAAATGTATCCATGTATCTCTGTAATGGGATTGGCTGGAACCTGACCATATAAGAACCATGATAGTGGGATAATCTATGGCTGAGCAATTTATAAAAATGTATGTAGGCCTACTGACAAATAGTTTACATTAGAATACATTATAATTTCGCCCCAATGAGGCTATGTAGAAATGTGTTGCAATTTCAAAACCGGATTTCTCAGGAACCACTTATTGCACAGAGGCATGCTTTATATCCCGTGATTCGCACGGTTTGCTGTTTATTGTGATATTGGGTTTGCCACGTGTTGTGTGAAGGGTTAGTGAAATATTAAACCGAGAGTAATGGTGTGCACTGTGTGCAAAATGCAAATATGATTAGCCTAAATTGCACGTCGGTTCAAAGATTCCGCACGTTCACCTGATGTGTGATATCCTATGTATAGGTTTAGTTTAGTTGAACCTCATCTGCCAGATATTTGACCTACCAGGTTGACACTTCAGCGTGAAAAATACTCAATAATACTCAAAGCATACCTGAAGCCGGGGAAATGCGGGGGGAATGCGCCTGGGACGGCTTCTGAAGCATCGCAAATGAGAAAATTTAGAAAATTCCACAGACAGGGGGTGCTCTTGAACCCTCTCACCGTCTCTGAAAGCATAACCGTGGCTCAACAGGTAGATCTATAGATAGGCTAAACTAATTTTTCAGGCATCTGACCGACCGGGTTCAGCGTGAGAAATCGGGGGTGTGGCGTGTGAGTGTGTGAAACCAGGGGGTCAAGAGCGTGCCGATTAGCTTCGGCATGTTAGCATACGCCATTTACAAATATGGCGCTGCATGGAGCATTTGGAACCAGCTCCATGCACGAAAATCCGTGTTGGGCACGAGCTCTCATGCGCGTACATGTTGGTGGGCGGGCACCTATCCGGCGGCTACAGCCAAACGTTATTCAGTGCGTATTTCTTGAGGAGCCTATGAGAAGACGTGCATATTGTGGTTTATCCATCATATGACAAATAAAGAAAATTGTATTGATCTTGTTTCGTTGTTGTTTGTCCCGAAAAAACATAGCCTAAACCTGATTAAAGACAATAAATTACACAACAGCGGCATAAAGACCTTGTCTCGTTACACCATGGGTCTCCAACACGTTGCTCTCAACCTATAGCCGCCCCCTTTGGAGCTTGCCAGAGGCTGAAGCACTAGGCTACTACATTTAAACACAATTATTGCCGCGAGGCATTCCAGCCTACGAATTTAATAAAAAGTAAACCATGCATAATAAAAAAATTATCACTTTACAGTGATCATCAAATACCCTCTAGATCTAAATGCCCATCAGTCTCAACATTTAACTATATAATAAAAGTATGCCATTATACGATGTTGGACGCCTGGCGATGCTCTGGCCGTCTACTGTGCCTCTGAGACCGCTGCCTCATTTGGTAACTCCACAGGTGAGCTTAAGATTGATGTCGTGGATGCCAAATAAATTGTTTTTTGCTGAGTCCAAGAGACAACATTCTCTTTAACGGTTACTTCACCATCTGCGGTGTACAACTCAAAGTAAAGACACATTTTAGATGATTTGGGGACGTAATTGTCCGCTCAGGCTGACCGTTCTGTGCGTTATCTTCAATAATATTGAATATCTTCAATATTATTTTCAAAACAGGGTGGCTATTGAGGGCTCTGGCTCCAGTCATTATTGTGGCTACTGGCTATTATTGGCTTGATTTGGTCATGGGCCAACGCTAGAATACGTTTAGAGCACCCGCTATGAGATGGCAAACAATAAAATAAAAAACAAACCAATCATAGACTGTAAAAATGCGCTACACTTGGCACTAAAAACCGAATAGTTTATTTATAGTTCGACTACGGATATTTCACGTCATGTTCGAATGCATATTTGCAGCAGGACAGCAGACAGACCGCTCTTAGTTAGAGCCGCTGTTATCCAATGAAATTAAGTTGCGCTTCAGGGCGACTTCACTCGGACTCCATGCGCGTTCCCGAGCAACTTTTTCTTCTTCTTGTTATGAGGCAAGGACTTTATGTGCATTATCGCCACCCTTTTACTGGAGGACGACTTTCTTTTTACAGAATATCCAGAAATCGACATTGGTCCATGCGTCATTTCCAGCTTTGTAACTTGGCGCATGGTCAGAGCCGACTGGCGCTGGATCCGAACCCCAGTGTTCAAGATGGCGTTGACTATGAATTGGCCGGATTTACTAGCCTAGCCTCCACCATTCATTTGTATGGAGGGCGGGACTTAGTCACTCTCTCCAGTTATATATAATACCTCCATGTGTGAAACTAATCAAATGCGTGTGTCTCACGGCCAATGCGTGAGAGTTGGCACCTATGCCACAAACTTTTGACCAGTAGTGTATGTCATATCATGGACAGTAGGCCTATGCTTTGATGTAGTGTACTCAACTAAAAACCCCATGTAAAAACTAATGACATTCCCACCGAGCCACCAGCCAAATGCAAGTATTGAAAAAGTTCAGCAAATTGTAATGTCACAGGCAGAATCCTAGCCGTCATTTCAAGTAGAAGCACCACTAATGGATCAATCTTTTCAATCTACAAGGGCTTTGGGGAGAACAAGCAAGCCTACTGTCAAAGCTTGTAAAGCGGGTTAATTGTCAGGGTCAGTCTGATATTAGATTCACACTGAAGGAAAATCCACTCTGGCGCCACGTGGGATGCAAGCTGGCTCGTTTAATCATTGATGAACACGTTGTCGCTTCTGTCTCCTGGCGGCCGAGGACCTGGATTCGAGCCATGAGCCCGTGATGAGATGAGTAATTATTCTCTACCTCTCTGTATTATGCGGAGTGAGGAAAGCGCCGACATTTTGCTCCCAAGCCATGTTTTGTTTCACTCCCAAAAAATCAAGCTGGGTTGAAAAGGTTGCAGGTCACACAGTTCACACAGGGTAAATATAGGACCTCTTGAAGAGTAAATATAGGACCGGTAAATATAGGACCTCTTGGAGGGTAAATATAGGACCTCTTGATCTGACATAATCTGAATATCTGATATTGAAATTGATGCCTTACATCTGAAACTAACACAAGAGAGACCACCTTGATTTGGCATGTTCAACATAATACAGAGAATTCATTCTTTGCATATTTGGATATATAAAGGCCTAGACTGGTCACGCCTGAACAGAAATGACCAGTTTTTGCCAGTCATTATTAAACAGAAAGACACATCACACTGAGTTCAGATTGTCAGTGAGATAGTGGCCCACAAAGGTCTTTGCGGAGTTAAAAAAGCAAAGAAAGACGGAACGTGACAGAAATACGGGGATTAGCTTCCTTCATCCGCGTTCAGTGCTGACAGGTACTATTGTGTGCCACACAGCCTCTTCATCACCTGTAGCCCGCAGTGCACTGACAAGCAGTCATCCCTGGGAGATTAGGGAAGATAACGTCTGGCTGTCTGGATTGGCCAAGCGGTGAATGCCGCAACTTCGACCAGTTTTTAATGTGAGCTTTCACCTGGATAGGAAACGCGGAGATGTTATTAAAACACTTCTTAAATAGCCAGTTTCATCAACGAATGTAAACGTCTAAGCTCGAAGATTGCAGAAATGTTGTGTGCGTAAAGCCAACTTGATTCAACAAAAAGCCTCTTTGTTCGCACCTGTGAGAAGAATGCTTCATCGTGCCAGTGCTGCATTCGAACTTAAATGGGTCGTAGGCCTCCTCTGTGATTCCACTTGATTAATAAGAGCTCAAACTGGCACCAAAATAAGAGGATTCTTGTCTGAGGATATGTTTGGAATAGGAAAAGTAATTCTACCCACTATAATACACTATAAAATGATGAAGTGTGTGTGTGTGTGAGTATGGTAGCATACGCTTTGCTTTCTATTTGTGCCATAAAAGGGTCAGGACGATACAAATCTTTGAATAAAAGAATGCAGCGAGGTATGTGGGGCAGGGCCAGATAGGCTTTCAGGCTCTAGAGGTAGAGCTACGCCTTGGCTCTGTCCAGGGGGGTCTGATCTGATGTCCTTGGTCTGGGGTGACCTGGTTTGGACAGGTGTGTGATAAGGACCCCACCCCCCCACACACACCTCCCCCGCACACACACACACAGACGGAGACACTATTTGAAAAGACGGAGTCCGGTGACGGGAATCCAGCCCAGTTGTCAGATTTGGCATCCAGTACATTTTTAAAGAGAAGACTGAGTGTCTGCGCGCTGGCTGCAAAGACACTACATTCCTGATGGCCAGTGTCCTGTGTCTGTCCTCTGGGCGTCGTGCTTCTGGACATCATAGACACACTGTTTTATTTGTTTGGGTTGTTTTGTAAACCCTCCACTGTGTAATTGCCTTTTTTATTAAGTTGAAACTTGTTAGGATTCCTAATCGATGACGATGTTGCAAAGACTGAAGGTGTATGAAAATAAATATCTACACAAAGAACATTTATATACGTGTATTCATTTAGCAGACACTGTTGTCCAGTGACTACATGTCAACTATATTACAAGGGATTGAATTTCCTCGCTCAAGGGCACAACAGTGGAAGCCAGGAATTGAATCGACAACTTTCAGCTCCTTGACCACTACACGACAACTAAATGTATATGTGAACATGCTATGTAATTAGACTGATCTCTTAGCACTGCAACACACTTTAGCTCAGGTTTACCCCTGCACTTCAATGCACCTTCAGTATTTCCTTTATTATTACAGTTACAATTGTTCATGTATTTTCTTATATTTGGTATCATTTGTTGTATTGTGTTGTGCTGTAGTGTGATGTTTGTGAAGTGATGTATTGTGATGAGTCATGTTGTCAAGGCACTTTCCTATCAACTGTGTTGTTGAAATGGCAAATCAACTTAAACTTAACTTAAAACTTTGTATTTTTAGTGGTGCTGCCAGCTCACTCACACAGTGGTCTAGAAACACTCTAATGAGCACTAATCCAACTTATCTTAAACATGACTTGTATCCTTGCAGTTCACATCACAAACCTTTAGAACATTGCTGCACAAGGCTAAATAGCATATCCTGCTGAACACAGGGGACAGATCAATTCCCCTAAAGAAAGGCCTATGTGACTCTAAACCCCCCATGAAATGATACCTAACCTTTGATTAAGTAGATATGGACACAAAGCTTCTCTCCTGACCTCAAATGGAGCCTCGTTGTAGTCAGATTTCAAATG
>NC_063209.1:12266111-12303611 GCF_017589495.1 Alosa alosa | reverse complement strand
ACATATTAAGCGTTTTCAGACATACGTGTAAGACCGGAGGTTCTGCCGATGTTAAACGGTGGGGCCGTATATCTGAACGACATAACCGGTCATATGGAAGTCCGAATTTACCCGGTGTTTATACTACTCCCCCCCCTAGTATTTCCTCCGGACATTATGTAAATGTGCTGTGTCTGAACGAGGAGTAGAACATGCGGTTAAAATTCACACCTAGTGAGAGGGCGTGTTGGTGACATTTCTTTCGTGCGTCCATGTGGTTAGATCTGACTTAAATGCCAGTGTTATGATGGAGTGGCATAGTGCTGTCCAGAAAATCTCCGACCTGGAAAGATGCAGACATCACGGAGCTACTGTCCATGAGGGCATACAACATTTTGATAGAACACCTGAAGGGAACGTTAGAGACACGTTAGCCTACAACTGCATGTCAAGGACAAACGAATTCAGAAGACTGAATCATCAGCAGAAGGCGCTGAAAAGGCAGTAGCCTACAGCGACGTCGTTGACGACAATAACAGGAGTATTTAATAAATTGTTAGCCAACACGGTTTTCTGTTCATTGATAGCCTTCATGACCTGCTGAGCTCGCTGATATTTGCTGAGCATATATGCCTAGAGAAAATGAAAACGAAGAAAACCCAACTTTGTTCCAAGCTCCTTACGTAAATGCGACTCATGGGGAGAGGATGCTTTTGGAAAAAATAAACCATGAAAAAACGAACAACTTCACTGTTATTAATGTTAGTATTTTGTTTGTTGCTTAAAAACGTTGTATGATCTTGAAGTCTTGAGTTAGCATCATATCTGAATCATCCGAAGGGTAGGACCTCCGTTTGACAAACCTCCTCATATACTCCGGAGGTTATATCTGAAAGCGCTTGTTATGTGTGTGTGTGTGTGTGTGTGTGTGTGTGTGTGTGTGAGTGTGTGTGAGCTGTTTTTCCAGACCCTTCTTTTTGGGAATTCATTAGGTGCCCCCTGGAGAGAGAGGGCCGACCAAGCTCACCTCTTGCCCTGCCTCAAACCCAACCGCCATGTGTGTTTTAGTGTGTGTGTGTGTGTGTGTGTGTGTGTGTGTGTGTGTGTCAAACCCGACCCCTGTAACTCATCTGCCGGGGTCCGTACAGCACCGAGCCCTTAACCGGTGCGTCTCACACTCCGACCCGGCCCGGGCCCTGGGACGTATTGATGGTCTGGGGGGCAGGTACTGCTCCAAGCCCCGGCGCTGGGAGGAGATGAGCCCAAATCCCTCCCGCCGGCGTAAATCTCTGGATCGGGCCGTTCCACCCCCCCCCCTCTCTCCTGGCTTTTATTTACGCCCCTTCGGCCCCCGCTTTGTTCTCCTCTTAGTGGCTGCAACGCCAGATAAAACTGATATTTAGAAAATTCTGCAGGTCCAGGGAGGAGATAAGGGGAGATTTATGCCCCTAGAGCTGAGCTCGGGAGTAATTGGTGGGGGCCTTTGATGCATCCGTCCAGAGCATGAGTGGTGATGGGGGGGTAGGGTAGGATGGGGAGGCTAGCTAACCACAGGCAGAGATGGGAGGGAATTTACGGCATGCTGCCTGCTTTTAAAGTGGGGGTGAAAATATTGAGTACGACCTGAACGCTGAGACAGTAATCTGGATCCCTCAACCAGCATGAGACTCAACTATTTGCCATTAGTCAGTTTTATAAAGTGTAGGAGTTCCTAAAATGTTTCTTATGCAGACGGCAGATGTATGAATATTTGACTAATATACTTAGGTTTTTAATGTGCCAGGACGTCTAAATGCCAACCATGAATCTTCCTGATGAAAGATTTACCTTTGAAAAGTCACCAGTTGCACCAACATTTGTTTGCAGTAAATCATTCACTGGAAACTCAAAGTTTTCCGTTGTAAATACAAAGATAGCGGAGAAGCCCCATGTCTCCTGAAGAATTTGGGGAGGGGAGTGATGCGGGAAAAAGTCAGGGACATGTCAGTAAGCAAATTCACATGGATGTTTTTTTTTGTTTTTTTTTAAAGAAGATGTCCTGATCAGATTAAGGCTGTGTCACACATGTAATGAAGTCATTACCTGTCTCTAATGACAGGCCCTCGCAGGCTGGACGACGGACAGTGGCTGACTGGGCCAGTAACACTAAACTTCAGTCAATCAAGCTGGCTCCACCGGCTCTCGGCCTGGAAATCCCTCTGAGACGGCTGGCAAGGTCTCCGGGCTTCTAGACACACACACACACACACACACACACACACACACACACACACAGACAGACACACACACACACACACACACACACAAACACACGTTCTCCTTCTCCTCCTTCCTCACGTCATCTGGGTTGGGATTATCTCCTACTGTCTCTATAGGCACTGAGTGTTCATCTGCTTCCTTCTCTAATGTGCGCTATTCTTTTGCTAAAAAACAAACAAAGTTTTCTCTCAGATGATCTTTTTACCCTTTCTTCGTAATGTCTTATTTTCTATATTTGTCTACTCGTTTAAATACACATGACCTATTTATAGCCTTATTTTTACATGTGCGTTGGAATACCTATGACTCTGAATTGTGCTATGTAAATAATCTCTCCTTTAGCTTTCTCCCCCCTCGTCATCTGTGTTAAGATTATCTGTCTTCAGGCGCGGAGTGGCCGCCTGTCTGCAGCGCGCTGTCATCTCTCTTTCTCTTCTCCTCATTTCTTTCTCTCATCATCCAAACCTCATGTCACTCGTTCTCTCTTCACTAGCTCCTCTGCCTTTTTAGTATTAGTATAAACAGGCTTAGTGACACTTGCTGATTTTTGGGAGGGGTGGAGGGGGGTAGGGTGACGGTGAGACGCCCCCAATGCGAGGCACAGCTATGGGCTCTTCTTGTTCTTCTTCTCTTTTTTTTTCTTTCCCTTTCTTTCTCTCGCTCCTGCACTATCTGACCGTGGTGTCACCTGAGAGCTTTCACAAACACTGTCAGCGCGGGTGACACTTTAATCCCGGGGCTTAGGGGCTGGTAACTGAGCCTCGACAGGAGAGAGAAGGGGAGGAGGAAGTGGGGTCGGTCGCTCCGCGCCACTCCACTCGGGGCTCTCGCAGGGGCCTCCTCGGGGCCGAGACCCCGGCTCACTGGGCCCCTCCTAATCACACCCACTTGCCTTCAGAAGAGCCCTGACCTTTACTGGAAGCACCTTTGATTTTTTCTTTTTTTGTCATCTCCCTCTTCTCCTCCTCTCTTTCCTCACCCACAATGAGTTTCAGGCCATGGCCAGAGATGAGAAAATATAACCCCCCCCCCGCTCCTCCTGAAATATGGGCCTGACCGCCTCAGATTTATTGTTCTAAGACGTCCCCTCGTCCACCCTCCACCCACAAAAACAGCAGAAAGCTCAAGAATGAGAGCATAAACCGGGTGGATGCATAAAACGACATCCTGTGGCGTTCTACCTCATTTCACGTGATTGTTTTCCTTCGCCATGCACACAAATTCAAAGAACGGGAGGTAGAGCGAGAAACGTAAAAGTTTGTTTAATTGTCAAATATTTGTGTCTCCAGCAGTGGGGTGGGTGGAAAAGCTTGCCTGTAGACGCGCAGAGCAACCCAATTAAGTCTGAAGAATCCAGGGCAGCATTCGAGGAATGTTTCTCCAACTGCCTCTCTGTGGGAGTCCCTTCCTGACTGTGGTAATGTCACCGCCTGGCTTGCATTGGTGTTTTGTGGGGTGTGTGTATACCCAAAAGCAAGCTCAAGTTGGTGTGTGTGTGTGTGAGAGCGAGAGAGAGAAAGAGAGACAGACAGAGAGGAGTATATGTGGTTGTGTGTGTATGTGGGTCTATGTGTGTATGTGTTCATGTCTGTGAGAGAAAGGTGGAGAGTGAGAGAGAGAGCGTCTGTGTGAGTATGTGTGTGTGTGTGTGTGTGTGTGTGTGTGTGTGTGTGTGTGTGTGTGTGCGTGCGCACATGTGTCTATGTGTGTATGTGTTCATGTCTGTGAGAGAAAGGTGGAGAGTGAGAGAGAGAGCGTCTGTGTGAGTATGTGTGTGTGTGTGTGTGTGTGTGTGTGTGTGTGTGTGTGTGTGTGTGTGTGTGTGTGTGTCGTGCGCACATGTGTCTGTATCTGTGAGCATATGTGAATGTATGTGTGTGTGTGAGAAAAACACAACCCCTTGATTTGTTCCAGAGGGCCAGTGTGGAAGCATTCTTTATGGTCGCAGTCCTTTAAAAATACGGCCGAGGTGGTGCCAGACAAACAGTCATTAACACCCCCTCCATGACCATAGGACCTGGCCAGCATACTCGCAGCACGACTCACCAGGGTTAGCGCAGGTCCGTTCTAAAGCTGTCACAGTTCCTGAACTACTGCTACACTCCCGTAATGGGCTCCCATACAGCAGGCTAGCCTTGGGCCGTTGCCCCGCTAGCGATAGCCGCCGAGCGCAGGGCCTCACACAAGATTTGTGTGTCAAAGTTGTGTGCATTGCGAAGGAGACGCCATAAAACAAAGGGCCACATTGAACGTAGAGGGAGAGGAGTGGAGAATGAAAGCTAATGAGGCTGTGGCTCCTGGGAAAGAGAACGTGGTCCTGAAGCCTGAGGCATGATGGGAAGGGACGGGAGGCCGTCAGGCTCCACATGTGGAACTCCAGCGAGCAGGAACAGAGACGTCGGCCCTGGAGACAGCTGGTTTGAGAACTCTTCAGACAAGCAACACAGAGAGTCACAATCTCTCTCTCTCTCTCTCTCTCTCTCTCTCTCTCTCTCTCTCTCTCTCTCTCCCTCTGTCTATGCCTGCCTCTAGTTACAAATACACACACACACACACACACACACACACACACACAAATATATGCTGTCTGTCTCAGTTTCTCTCACTCACCCATTCACTATTTTTGTATCATTTTTTTCAGTCATACTGAGTGATGTTTCCTTTGGAAGGAACAGTCGTCTACTGTGTGTGTCTGTACCTCAATTTCGCCTCTTATCATAAAACAGTGCTTCCGCCTCTGTGCCGTTCCACATATGGAGCTCATGAAGGCCACTCTGAGTGATGCATCACTGTCACATCCTGCCATAACTACTGTGACTCTCTGACCACAAATTGAACTTTACATTCGCCCCTCGTCCCTCACCACATCCCACCGCGGCGTGCCACCCCATGACTGGACTCGACTCTCTAAATACGGAACAGCGGAGGAGAAGAAAGATAGAGACAAAGACCTGAGTCTGGCCCTATTAAAGCGCAAAAGCACCGAGCGGAAGAGTGTGGGTGGGGAGCGGAGCGGAGGGGAGAAGATGGGGAGTGTGTGTGTTGGTGGGGGGGTAGACCGTGATTTGGAGTCCCTCGACTCTCGCTAATTATATCAGAAATGCATATGTAATTTGATGCCACCATCTCAGATCCCACAAAAACACAGCGGGGACGCGGTGGCCAGCAAACAGGAGAGGGGAGAGCGCTGCATGGGAGTGCCGAGGAGGTGTGTGTGTGTGTGTGTGTGTGTGTGTGTGTGTGTGTGTGTGTGTGTGTGTGTGTGTGTGTGTGGTGAAGGGGTCCTCTCCCATCACAGAGAAAGCCCTTTCATACAGCTGCTTTGAAGTCTCCATTCTCTACTTTTTTTGTCTCCTCCAGCAATCGGCTGCAGACAGCCCCCCCCCCCCTCTCCCCCTCTCCATCTCAACCTCCCCCACCACAAAAAAAAAGAGAGAAACAAGAGAGAAATAGAAGCAGAAGAACAAGACCTTCTGTAGAAGAAGAAGAAGAAGAAGAAGGAGGAGGAGGAGAAAACGCTGCTCCCGTCCCTCTCTTCCCATGGTCAGGCTGGTGTTGGAGCAGAAGAGGAGGCGGGGGGCCACTTCTCCTTGAGAGTGCTGCTGGACGCATTAGCATTCGCGCTGAGAGCCGCAGCAGAGGCAGCGCAGGCGAGGCCAGGCCAGGGAGAAAGGAGACACTTGTGTTCGGCCTCTGCCAATCACACATGAAACGGGGGTGCCTTAATTAAAGTGGATTAAGGCACCAGTTTTTGTCGTCTCCTAATCCCCTTTGCTTGGGCATTCTTTTACCCCAATACCTACCCCCCCTGCCTCACCACAACACCCCCACACACACACACACACACACACACCCAACACCAATCAACCCACCCCGGCTTCAGGAGGTAGTGCCTATAACCCCCCGACCGCCCCCCCAGAAATCAGTGCAGTTTCCCCTCCTGTCTCAAAGCTGTGTTTGACCTAATGTTTGAATGTTTGACAGACAAGTTGCTGAGAAGAATAGGGACCATGCTAACAAATGCCGCTAAGGCCATTAGTAAGGGACGGTATCCTTATGGTCATGATCAGGGCCTCGTCAACAATACACTGACCCATCTCCCCCTCCTCCGATTGGATACGTAAACAGACAAAACATTTTTTGAGTTGACATCACATTCATGTGAAGTTGTAAAGGGCTCTATTATATAACACTTCCCTATAGACCACCGACCACAAATGATCTCCTCCTACCCCCCTCTCTTTCTCTCCCTCTCTCTTTATCTCCCTCTCTCTCTCTCTCTCTCTCCCACAGACTCATTATTGTTGAGTTCAGTGAGTAACTTAGGGCAGCTCAATATGCCAAAGAACACCCTTTGGTGTGGTGAAGTGAAATGTCTTAAATATGTTGGGTTGTTCTGTTTTTGTGTGCATGCTCCCCCACCCCTTTGAAATAAGACAGACGCAGTAAATCAAAGCGGGAATCAATAATCTGCAGACGTGGAGGCCAGGTCATCTGCGTGTCGGGAGGGTTGCGACAAGATTGTTTTCGGGGTCCGTAAAGATTGTCAACACTTCCTGACGTTGTCATGAATCAGCCAGAGAGCGAGAGAGAGAGAGAGACGTCTACAGTGTTATCTAGCATTCTATGCATTCAGAGGAAATGCCACAGTAAACTGCTGATGCTGACAAAGTCTCCAGATTTGTTTATGTGGCTAAAAAAATAATCAAAATACCACTGAAACGGAGTAACAAACTGCTAAAAGACACACCATATCAATAATAATGGTTAGTATGCAATGTTATGCGCACAGAGTAAAACTTCAACAGTGAAATGCATAGTCAGACTCAGTTGTTTTTCAATTACTCTCTATATTAGTGATGACATGGGCATAGCAGTCCCAGTTGTAGTTTCCATTAACGACTAATCGCCTTAGTTAAATTGGCCTTCCCTGTCTCCCTGGACGCTGATTGTTTGCATTGCGGGGGTATCCTATCTGGTTAATGAGTGACTGAATGGGCGATATTGATTCCTGCAGGAATGGGAGAGTTACACATTATGCGTGTCGTGCCCCCAGCTAATCTCCTCTTCAGATAAAGCTGCCTTAAACCACTTGACCTCCAAAGAGCCGGCATGGTCCCAGAGCATACCTGAGCTGTGCCCAGTGGCTTTTCACTGGGGTAAAATGTGATGTCTCTCTCTCTCTCTCTCTCTCTCTCTCTCTCTCTCTCTCTCTCTCTCTCTCTTTTACTCTCTCTTTCTCTGTCTGTCTAGTCTCTGTTTCTCCCTCACATGTCTTATTATACGTATACGCTATACGTTAGACTCTCTTGCTTTTCATCACTTTCTCCACTCTTCTCTCTGTCACTCTTTCCCTATCCAGCTTTTATTTCTTCCCTATCTTTAGTTGCAGACTCTTTCTTTCTTTTTTCTTTCTTTCTCCCTTTCTTTGTCTATCCTCTGCTTCTAACTCGCAGATCTTCAATTGATGTCTCCTACATTTCCTTATTTTCTTCTCTCCTCTCTCTCTCTCTCTCTCTCTCTCTCTCTCTCTCTCTCTACCCTTCTCTCTTTCTCTCACTTTCCTCTTTTCCAGAGCACTTCCTTTCTCTCCCCATCATGTTGGTATCTGTGCTGAAAACATCCACACAGATCCTTCCTCGTGGTCATTCATCAGCCACATGCCTCTGCTCCGACAATGACTCGCATTAACACCGTCGCCAAATTGCAACACATTCCGCCCGGCCGGGCCATATTTCACAATATTGCTGACAGTTGCACTGAGCCAAAACCTTTAGGAACACTGGAGATTGTTTGGTCAGCCCCTGGACTTCAAATTCAATTTCAGGCCCACAGTGGACGGAGTATGTGGCGTTAATGTGACACGCTCTGTCCTGGCCACGGCGTATCGGCGCGACCGCTTATTTGTTTTAAGCGGAAAAATTGTCTCCGTGTGATGTCATTGTTTCAGCGTTTGCCCAGGCGTGTCGCTCGCCATGGTGAATTCCACGGGCCTCCCGTCTCAAGGACGGCGTTGGAGGCGCGAGTGTATTAATAGCCACTCAACGTAGCGCCAACATGTGCCTCGCAAAGAGTATTACCCTGGAGCTCTCCCTGCAATCTTTATTCATTTGCAGTTCTACCTCAGAGTCAAAGATGTGCAGCTCCTCAGCAAGCTTTTGAGATTCTCCACAAGGTCTCAGATGTTGGATGTTCAACATGCAAACATTTTCCTCACTCTGGACTAACCAACCTAATGCAATGTTAAGCCCTGTCTGAGCCACCTCATTGACAACCTGGCTGGAGAATAGGGCTACAACTGGCGAAGATAATAACCATCTGGGCCTGAACATTCGGGTTCACTGTCCTTGAAGCCAGGAGGAACAAATTGGGTTTTTTTTGTCTAAAAGCTATTAAAACAAGTCAAATAAGCTTCCTGGTTATTTGATCTGGGGTTTGAAAGCTCCTGATTATAAGATTTCCCAGCTCATCATAGACGTCTTGTCCTCTTAAATCACTGCGATGTCCTTGGGTGAATTACAAAGCTGTTCTGGAAGCAGTGATTGGAGGGAACAAAATGGTTTCTTGATTGAATACACGTTACAGAAACGTTATATGCCTATTCTCAAACACAGTGGGGGCACCCTATGAATAAGATTAAATCTTAGACCAACTTCCTGTTTACAGGGAATGCTGTTTTTAAAAAGAAAAGAAAAAGCGATTGAGATTAGAAGCTGGCCACTGTATTTTTCTTTCAGTCAAAAAGGAGACCGCTGTTACTTTTTAAACATCACACACATTCTCGCTCACACCTCACTGACCCAGCAGATAACTTAGAAACATATCCGTCCAGCCTTGATGGTGTTGATTTGCCAAAGCTGTGCCAGATCTGGGCTAGGCCTGCCCCACAGCTGCTCTCTGGGCCTTCTGTAAAGAAAGTATGCACTTGCATGCTTATTCCAGAAATAGTCCTCAACAGACTACAATAAGTATACGCTTGCAGTTGAAGAAAAGTCTTCAACAAACTACAATAATTATACACTTGCATTTTAAGAAAAAAATTCAACAATATGTTGAACAAGTCCTGAACATGCTAACAGATGTCTCTCTCTCTGTCTCCATTACAACAAATATCATTAAATGGTGACACACAGGGATAAATCGCTATTGTGAGAGAAATATGTATTTCTTTGTTGTCATGTCCCATGACACCAATTCCACAATGCATACAATGTCTGTGTGACTGCATGAAGGATCCTTTTGTGAAGCGACGGTCAGTAAATGTTTTCTTCATTATGTATTGCCTGTGACACATGCGCCAAAACAATGTGCCGTTTCTCACACAATGGGAAAGATGGTCTGTGTTCCACCCTCTAACCTAAACCATGTGGTCCGCCGTCCCGCTGGCATCCAAAACAGCCCCATGATTCACAACCCCTCTGATTTGAATTTATGAACCCGCTCGCTTGGCTCACTCCAGCTCAGAGCTCCACATGGCTGGAATCAGGCGATGGGCTTCTACAATTGGCAAAAATGCCCCAGCACATCCTCATCACACACACACACACACACACACACACACACACACACACACACACACACACACACACACACACACACACACACACACACACACACACACAGAGACATAGAGACAGACACGATTCCTTGAATGTGAATTGCCACACTGAGAGGATCTTGCGTCGGCACTATTTGAATACTCAAATGGCAAGGTGCTCGTGTCCTCTGTACACTGGCTCGGTCTCTCAGTGTGTGTCATGGCAGCGGTATTATGGTCACCTCTCTGGCGGAGGAGGGTGTCAAGCCTGGGCGAGTGCCAGGAGTCCTACCGCTGACGAGGCCTCCTCCCTCCATTTCCTCTCTCTCTCTCTCCCCTCGTCTGCCCCATCGGCATCTTCTCATCTGGCCATAAGTAGCACCCCCACCCACCCACCCACCTCAGCTCACCCTCACCATATCACTTTCCAGGCAAATTACACCAGTGCTAAATCAATGCCCCCCCTCCCATCTCTCCGCCCCGCCCCACCCTCCTCTACTGGCAGAGTATCACTCTGTCGCCTTAATGAGGATCGCGCAGGAGCTCTGGCGACGGGCTTGCATACCCCACGGGTCGCCGTGGACCCCCCAAGGAGGGTCGCAGTGCTGTGATCAAATCACGCCATAATAAAGGTGCCAACAGCAGCAGTGCTTGTCTGATAGGGCCCTCGGAGTGTTGGCAGGGCATTGGCAATGCTACTCCACTTGATCTGAGATGCGTCAGTTGTGTTGTATCAGCAACTCGGGGGCAGTAAGCTCATATATACCAGACACTTACACCTGCTAGAGTACTGAGGCATAATCGTGGACCCCACTTTCAGTACTTTTACACAGCCAAGCCCTCCTATGTGGCGGAAGAGTACATTAAAGTAATACTGGTAGACGGGTTGGGGTGAAGTGAGTAAACAGACGTATAATGGTGTACATGTCAGGATCAGCACTCCTTCAAAGAGCTGCAGACCTGAGTCAGACTCAAGGTAAGAAAGGAGAACAAATCCGAGCGCAAGCTTTTGTCTTTCCGACAATATAAAGCTGTCCTTCCCCACAAACAACAGCTAATAAAATATATATATATATATATATATATTTTGTTTTTGTATAGAAGTGACAACAAGAACAAAAAATGAAAGTGCAACAAGATGGCTGACTGATAAGTCAAAAGTTCAATGTATGTGTGAGACCTTTTAATGTAAACATGCTATTAAACATGAGCTGGTGTTGTTTGTGTTGCGGTTGAGGGGAGGCTCTTTGAAGCTGAGCCTGTGTCTCTGAGGGCTGTTTTTATTCCCCGTCAGTTGATTGAGCATCAGTGGCTGCGTGAGCAGCAGGAACAGCAGGACACTGCCCTTCCACTGGTCACCTGCTCGCCTCGTCCTCCGTGCCCTGTCCCATCTCTCTTTTTCTCTCTCGCCCTCTCTCTCTGTCCCTGCCCTGCCAGCATACTCTTCTCTCAGCACAGCTGTGAAACCCATCAGTGTGTGTGTGTGTGTGTGTGCGTGTGTGTGCGTGTGTGTGGGTGGGTGGGTGGGAGTGTGTGGGAGCTGATCACCCACCCACCCCCATACAAACGCACACACGCTCACACACCCTGCCTTCCTTTCCCCGAAGGAGGGGCATATCAGGTGTCTCTTCTGCCTTTCTGCAGGGACACAGCAAACTCTCTTCCTCCACAGGGGCCCAATGTTTGCCGTCTCTATGGCAACGAGACTTGCATTGACCACCCACACCCCCCTATTCCATCCCCACCTCCTGGTGCCCCACGATGGCAAGGGGGGGGTCATGTGTGTGTGTGTGTGTGTGTGTGTGTGTTTGTCTGTTGAGGGGGTGGGCAAGTCTGCTGATTCAGATTCTTGGCACTTGAGGGTCTCAGTCATCTGTTGCCACCCTGACTAAAGCCGTCCAAAAGAAAAAAAAGCTGTCTTCCACGAGAGAGACAGCCTACTCTCGCCGCCACCACCACCACCACCCCAGTGCCAGAACAATAACAAAAACAATGATCCACTAACAACATACACTTAATAAACCATGTAGCCTAGCCTGCAAGTTTATATTGGGGAAAAAAAGCTTTGCTTTCACCATGAATAGTGTTGTTTGACTGTGTATAAGTCAAATGAAAGTTTATTCCATTCATTATTGAAATTCACAAACTGTGAGAGTACCTCGATACATGTGTGAAGTTCCCGCTACCAACTATAGCCCACCAAACATTACACATACACAGATCACGTATGCAAATCTCATGAGACCCATGTCAGGTAGGGCAACTCATATAGCTCAAACAGCACAGCTGTCTACAAACAGTGAGCTGGCCAGCAGTGTTGTATTGTGTTGTGTTTTGTTGTGGGTCACAAAGTGATACCTTTACTGTCTATCACTAATGGGGTGTAAGAGTTGCTTATCTTGTAATACTAATTAGTAAAAACGAGTTGATAAGCAGGCTAGTTGAGTTGGTTATTAAACAGAATAGCTAATGTCGGGATGAGCAGGATCTCCTACCAATGTCCTTGGCTGGTATGACTAAGTGAAATTTCATGACATACAAAACTTTCTATGAATTTACTGAAATCAATGATTTTTACAGGCCTGGAAAATGGGATTTTACAATTCCATGACTTTTCCAGGCTTTCCATGACCATGGGAACCCTGCAAGTTTAAAATATTCTGATGGTCGACAGTGGGTCAGAAGTGGTGGTTCGATATCTGGAAGCCTGTTCTCACTATCTGGGTTTTTGCTCACAATTTTGTCCTCCTCACTTTGAAAATATCCCCTGTGCCCCTGGGCCACGATGCTTGTGGTTTGAGGAGACGCTGGCTGCTCCCTAGGTGGTCGTGGACCCAGTGTTGTGTTTTTTTTTTGGGGGGCTGGGGGGTGGTTTGATGGATGCATCTGCCTCCATCTGGTCAGCACTGTGTCCACACTAATCCCTCTTCATGCTTGGGTGCTACCTCTTGGCCGCAGAGGAGACACAGAGAGAGATCCTGGTTAAGGATCTGTGTTGTCTGGAAAAAAAAAACAGACTCTGGTTCTCTCTATCTATACTTCTGTAGGTAGAGGTGTGTGTGTGAGTGTACACACACACACACACACACACACACACACACACACACACACACACACCTACACCTACACCTGAGAGAACTGGTCGTGAGAGCACACACATGCACATTGTCTAGAATTTGCCCTTGGGGATCTATCTATCTACATGCACATGAGATAGAGGGAAGACTGAGACACTAAAAAGTGTAGACAATGCAAATTAAGTCATAAAATAAACGTATATTCTCTATCTTTTTACATGGAATAATTCGAGTAGATAGCATCTGTATTGCGTATGGGAAAGAGGATCTAATCAGTTCCTTCCATTTGAACTTTAAATGGAAACTCTCACTTTTACTGCCTCACACCTTTCTTTTGGTCACGTACGAAGCGAGGGTCCGGTAGGGGGCGACATGCACAAAAGTGTAAAGAGGGAAAGCGCTTTAATACCCATTTAGGGTGGTCATTGTGTGTATCATTCCACTTATAACAATGTCGTTGTCAGTATATTCCAGTATACTCATAAAATATAAAAAGAGGTGCACAAATACCGATAACATAACATCCCAAAACATTGCACATAGCCTACATCTTATCAATTAAGTCACATATGACACAGGAAATGTAAATAATTATAAACAGAGACGGGCACAACGTGAACTTAAACAGAGAGCATCTAAAGAGTAGCCTACGTGTGCATCAGATCTGAAGTATCCTTGGCGAATCCAAGTCACCTAGCGGCTGATGATTGGTCGCAGGCTGATATGTAGGCTTGTCCCCTGCTCGACTGAGCATCAGATTACAGTAGCAGTCCTATGCGAGGAGTGGCGCAATCTCTGTGAGATCCCAGTTAATGCTCTCGCTCTGGGATCGCTGGGAGAGCAAGGGCAGAGGAACCAGCACATAGCCTAGCTTAAGCTGAATCGCGAGTACTTTTTTCCCTCCTCCGCACCTCCTGCACCGGCTAATGGAAGTTGCAGACAAACCCATCAACATCTGAGACCAAACCTGTGGTCATCGCTCGCTCCCTTGGAATACACCATTTGCACCGGACACATGGTGAGACAGAGCTGACCGCGGAGAATAACTATTTGTGAAAGCTTACCCAGTTGGATTTTACCATAAGGAAGCCAGACAAGATAAGGTTGATTGTCGTCTGCGTAGAATGACCGTAACCTACATTTATTTTGCACTTTCATTAATTTTACAATGCGTAAAATGAATCTGGTGGAGTTGCGTGGATGGCTATGTCTGTCAACACTGGCGATATGCAGCGACAGGTAAAGTGAAAGGATTTATTTTAGGCGAACTGGAGACGTTGTCTTCAAAGACATTTGAGTTTGTATCCGAGACCTGCAATACCTGTTCCCGAAGTGCACGGCCTTCAGACTGACCAGCCGACACAGACAATTGACAGAACTTGGCGAAATGAATTCGTTTTGAAGCTACAGGTTCACGGGAATAAAGAAGCCTACGTCCAACCCAAGACCGTGTAGTGTACCTTCTCCACACCACAGCGAGCTACACTTCGCATACGTCAAATCTACCGTTTTTGCAGTTCAGCCAAGGACAACCTTTCCGAAAAAAGTGTGCATGTAACTGGACAAAAGATTATGTATCCGATATCGGTCGCACATGCTCCCGATTGAAAAGCCACAGAACCCACGAGCCAAAACGTTGAATTACCAAGCAGTCATCCAGCCGCTTTGAAGAACTGTACCGCGAAATGATGAGAATGGCTGGAGTCGGATGTTGGAAATATTACCTTTGGATTTTTATTGTCATATGCAGGTTCATGCTGCCATTAGCCAAATCCCTGGAAACAATCATTTGGAGCACACAAAATTCTAAGTAAGTATGGCATTATTTTCGCTGGTCAGTATCATGTCCACAAAAGTTTAAACATTCTTGCCAGTTGGCTCGTGGACTGATAACGTGTCATCTAAATGCAAAATGTGTCTAGAGCATGCCAACGGCACGCACAATAGCCATTTCACAGCGCATGTCTTATGTCTTTTGTGTTCAGTTTGACATTTTGCCGAAATAGCAATGCAAGAAAAATGCTCCTTGTATGATGCCAGAAAATGTCACCCAAAATGATGCCAAGTGTGTCAATGTGCAGATTTGGCCTGGGAAATGTATTATCAGACGATAGATTTAGTAGTCTGTATTTGGAAATTAATGGACAAAATTGCACAAGGCCCAGTCTCAGGGTATTCACTCTGTTTAATAATACACAGGCCCACACAATCACCCATTTAACAGCTCATGCACTATTTCATTAGGAAATACAATGTGCAACGCGCTCTCGTAAATGGCAATGTAGGCTAATCTGTAGACTACCACTCATCTGAAGGTCAGAGGTCGGGCGCATTAATTCTCACAGAAACATGGAACTGTAATGAATTGCGTCCATTTAATAGACACATTCTCTAATCTATTTCGGCGTAGGTGGAAAATTGGCTCACAGAATTATACATCTCATCAGCTCATTTATATCAAAAGCAAGCCGGCATTTCGTTTCATTATTAATCGCGTGGCGGCCCCGGGTAAATTTATGTGACTTTCTGTTCCTATTGTCATTCTAACGACGTGCGACTTCCTTTGGCATACACTCGCCGTCATTCTCATAAATGCGACGAGGCCGGGCAGATTTGCAGGCTGGCCCAAGTCTGGAAAGAAAAAGTCTTGAGGCTGAATACAGAACAGTAGCGCGAACGGGCGCCATCCAAACATGAAAGTAATTATCAAATTATAAATGCCACATTAAGCTACTTAATTATGGTAATTGTTGTCATGTCAGTTGACATGTTTTTCCACCATGAAAATGTCTAGAGTTGTTTGCAAGTGTACACAAATCGGAACTTGAATTGCACCCAGTAGGTGAAAAATGGCTCCCTAAACTTCTGCCACACGAAATGTAAACGTTACTGTTGATTTAACTTTTCCCCTCTAATGTAATTTGGATATCTGAAGCATAAAAAATAATATTTGTCCAGGCCAGTGGAAAGTTTAGTCCTATGCTACTTTACTTTATGTGCATGTGTATGTAGGCTATGTGCATTTATTATGTATTTGCTTTTGTAATGTTATGACACAGCTGTATGGCAATGGACGATTTAAGTTTTGGTGCAATTGCAGAAATTCTGCTGATCTCATTTATTTACAGATATGGCTCGCTTGTCAACTTCTTGGCCCTAATCGTAGCACCCTCTGTCAAAGTAAACTCTTTCCAACCAAGCCATGCATGTTAACTCTGTTGGGCGGCCCATGCCCTGGTCTCTCCTGGTTTGAAGGGGTGTTTTATTCAAGTCATATGTTGGCATATGGCAAAATGGGGGACGGCTGCTGGCAAACTCCATCAGTAACAATGCGAATGGGTTTGTGGATACATCATTCCGAATGTTCAAGGGGGTGACTCTGGCTTCTCCGGTTCTGCTTTGGAATGTCTATAGGTTTTGGGCTTTATTAGGGCTGAATGCATTGAGCCACAGATTCTTTTCGACAGCGAGGCAGCAAAGACCCACTGTGTTTGTTTAGAGCCTTGCATCTAAATTGTCCAGACCAATCATATCAAAGTGTGGACGGTAACTAATTCAATGTGCATTGAAGACATTTAAAAAAGGAATCTATTTCTCCCTCAGAATGCTGCCTTTGAAGTTGCAATTTTTGATATAAAAATTCCGCTGCCGTTCAACTGTAATTACCTTGAAATACCATATGCCTTTGGAAATCTGGAGAAAGAGAGTGGTTTAAGTTTAAAGTATTTTCTTTTTATGAATAACAAGCGTTTCACAGAGACTGCTATGGTCAGAAGTTGGCAGCTGCTGTTTTAAAAGTTAAGTCATTCTTTTTTATTTAAATGACATTAATTCCAGGTGTCTGTCTGGGTAGTTTTAAAATGTGACAGGGGTTCCTGAGAGATGTCTTTTCCACTTGCAGATTTAACCTCCTCTACAAGAGACTGCTTTTCAATGACAACATAAATCAATTAATATCCATTTCCCTTTTCGGTTATGCGCCTTTGAGCCAATAAGTGTATGTATTCCATTACAACTCAGCTTCTCATTAAAAATGGATGAAATGTATCCAGCCATGCTACGACGAGGCCTTTTCGAAATAAATCATCCAGCACAGCCGAGAACACAACTTTCAGACATGGAGCACCGAATGCGCACGAGTCCCATGAAGTCCCGTGACTTCTTTTTTTAAAACCCTCATATCTTCTAACTCTGTCAGTTGACCATCCTTCAGGTTTCTCACGTTGGTCAGTATCTACGGATAACACCGGGGGGAAAAAAGTATCCAGTGTCCAGGCTAGATTTACAGCTAGATGGAGGATGCTGTTCCCCACTTTAGGGAGCCCTACTGCAGGCTGGACATAATAAATTAATTCTGCTATCCTCTTTCCTACCAGAGAATAATAACAATACAATTTTGCACAGCACTCCCAAATAGACCATGAATTATAGTGCTGTGGATCAGTGCTATGGCCTGCTGGGCCACTCAGAGTTTGCAGTTTGTCTGTATGGATTGTTATTCACAGAGATCGCCAACCTCCATGCTATTCCCCACAGCAGAGGCTGACTCAATTAATTTGAACCCCCACACCCTTGAAACATGTACGGATAATTTAAGTGCATGGGATTTCAAAGATAGGAACTGCAGTGGGATAACAATGCACTCGCAAGGAATTAGATAGATAAATAGATAGATAGATAGATAGATACTTTATTGATCCCCAGGGGAAATTCAAGAAATTATTACGTCTGTGTTGCATAGTTTGCTACAGACATTTGTTTTGGTCTTATTTCATATAGCTTTTAAGAAATCAATAACCCATTACATCTTTACAGCGAAGGGTACAGTGGCCTGTTAAGTTGGACCTGTTGCTCCATCAATATAAATGGTAAATACTGGTCAGTAATGCGAGATTGATCGGTTGCCTCTTTTGATTAATTGGGTGAAGAGAAATGAAGGAATGGTGGAAGCATGCCTCTACTAACCATCTCACTGTATTGATGCGCTCTCGTTAACTGTAGCGCAGGCAGCGAAGAAGCTCATATAGACTCTCCGAGAGCCGGAGAGTTTAACGTGTTAAACATGTGGCCAGGCCGAAAGCTTGCTCCCTTCTCCAGAACTCCAAACCACATGAACCAGTTACTGTTTATTTCTGTTGACGAGAACAGCAAGGCAAGGCGAGGAAGGGAAAGAGAGAAAAAAAGAAAGGAAAAGACAAGCTGTGCTCAAATGGCCGGGTTGAGGCCTCCTTAAGGGACACTTGTCACATCTCCTGCATGCCTAAGGAGCGCTGAGCTCCCCACTATTTATCTAGGCTTGCTTGTAAACATCAGGCACAAACAGAAATAAAAACAGACCTGGAGTGCCTGCTTGCAGATCCCTGAGTTTGATTCCACTGTTGGAATGGCTATGGTGTTCGGAGAGAGTCAATATTTCCTCTGTAAGACATCCCATTATGCTCTGAATCTCTCACTTTCTCCCTCACAGACTCTCTATCTTTCTCTCTCTTTTTCCTCTCTGTTTCTGCTTCTGTCTCCACTCTCCCTGTGTGTTTTCTCTATCTCTCCATTCACCCCAAGTGAGTTTTTTTCTTTCTCTTCTCTCCATCCTCTCTTTCTTCCCTGTCTGTTTTTGATTCTATCTTTATCTCTTCATTCTCCCTCAGTCTTTTTCTCTCTCTTAATCTCTCCGTTCTCCCCAAGTGTTTTCTCCCTTTTCTCTCTCTCTCTTTGCCTCTCCTCCGTCGCTTTCTCTCTCTCCCTCTATCCCCCAGTTTGGGTTTGTGTGTCGGGTGTAATAAATCACGAGTTACTGAGTGGCCTGTAGTTAACATATTAAAGTCACAGGGAGACGGAGAGCCCTGACATCACCCGTAATGTTCCCGTGATCACAAGTGACAGTGTTGCGATGAACTGGCCCTCGTCCAATGATTAAAAACCCTCTCTCGGAAAAACTGGGGCTCTGCGCTCGAAGCTGGGGGTGTCACGGAACTGTTTTTGTGCCGCCCCAGTCCTTCGGCCCAGCACCCTCTCTCACCCCCTCCCTCCCTCCCTTCCACCAGGCACAGCAACCAGCATTCTCTTTCTCTCTCTCTCTCTCTCTCTCTCTCTCTCTCTCTCTCTCTCCCTCTGTCTCTCTCTCTCCCTCTCCCCCTCTGCTCCCCTCCCCTCCTCTCCCCATCTACCCGGCTCTGATCACATTTCCCAGTGATACAGATCTCATTACAAAGAGCAAGGACTTAGAGCCTTCTCATGACTACTTAGCTGGGGAATAATGCACAAGTAGAAACCCGCCATTGTGTGCAAGCCCAGGCAAACTGCTATTCCACTTATAGGAAGCAACTGGTGGCTCCGCTCTTAAAAGGAGGGCTCTGTCCAAGACCTATCTCTCCGAGACAGCTGCGCCTGTGCCAGTGACTCGATCGGCCAACCGAAGCACCTTCACGCAACGTTTAGGGTCATTAAGTCTAAGGCTGTTATTAGTTTCTCTCTATTTCTTTACACTTTCCCCAAGCTCTATTTGTGCCAAATGTAGTTTATTTTATTCACTTTCCACGAACAGATGGGCTAATGCTCGCTTGAAATCCTGTTCCGCGATTGACATTTGCACGAGTTTGTGTTTGTCTGCAAAGCTCATTACCTGCCAATAGTGGTGTGGCAGGTTTAGTTACTACCACTTGTGGTGGTGTGGTCAGAACTCGAGACTTAATGGTTTTGAAAATAGACCTCGAGCGTTTAAATTGCGGTAAGAAGTGCTACCATGTGCAAATGCTGAATTTTAAAGTGCACTAACTGCAGTATGTCGAATTGTGCTGCAACCTTGTTAAAGCTGAACAAAGAAGTAGAAAGAAAAAAAACATTGAAAAAGACAAGAATGAGGAAAAGAGTGGTGTTGGTTGTGGGCTAAATGGATGTGTGCCCTGCTGATGGTCCTTTCCTGTTGTCTGGCCGAAGCTTGGTTGGCACGGACACAAGTTTCGCTGGATGCGGTTCCAAAACCTCGGAGACAGTGGCAGCAATTTAAATGAGGGTAACCCCGAGGACATTTAAAGAAGTTTCTCTCACTCGCAGGAAGCAGCCTTCAACACTGAATGTGCAAACGAGAGGCCTAGCCGCGAGCAGAGAGGGCGGCAACACGGAGCCGACACTGCCCATCAGCGAGCGCAGCCCTCCACACACACACACACACACACACACACATAGCCCAGAGATTACTTCCATGTGTTACAGAGAAAGAGAGGAAAGAGAGAGAGAAAGAGAGTGAGAGTGAAGGGAAAGGGGGAAAGAAAGAAAGATCCATGAGGACAGGGCATAAGAGTAAGTTTTGTGCTTTAAGCAAAGAGAGAGAGAGAGAGAGAGAGAGAGAGAGAGAGAGAGAGAGAGAGAGAGAGAAAGTAGGGAAGGAAAAGAGAGAACGACTGAGTAGGAGAAAGAAAGAGACAGAGGAAGAGAGAGAGAGATAAAGTATAGGAGGAAAAGAGAGAGTGACTGTTTCCCTTTCCCATTCTCTACTTATAGAGTAGGGGAAAGAGACAGAGGAAGAGAAAAAGAGAGAGAGAGTGGGGGGGGGGGTGGCGTTATGAGATCACAGGACTGTGGCGGGTCGCGTAGAGGAATGGGGGTCCGTGGAACGGATGGATGTGACAGCCATTTCAAAACCTATTAGAACCCGGTTCTCGGGCGCAGATCTAATTGAATAGATGATACCCTTCCTGCTGGGCCGGCCCTTCTGTAAGTGTGTCACAGCACCAGATGGACTCGCACTTACAATCCTCCATATTAATTATAAAACAGTCCTAATCCATTCACGGGATAAAGAGGGAAGAAATGGAGACCATTAGACATGCTTGGAAATAGCAGCACATAATCCATGGATTTTATCACTATTAGTGGTCGTGGGCCGAAAGGGAAAAAGCGACTTGTTTTTCCATTAATCTGGTTGGAGGAATTCCTCCCCTCTGGCTGGATGTACGTGTCAAATATTAGGAGCCGGAGGTTTGCATGCGGGGGAAATATTTGTGTGTCTGTTTCTCTTGTCTTGGTCTCTTGTTAGTTTTTTCTTTTTCATTCATTCACATTCTCGTTCTCCCTCTCTCTGTCTTTCTCTCTCTGTCCCCCTTTTTTTGTCTCTTTTCTGTCACTTTTTCCCTTTTTTTTCCCACCACATATCTGGTGCTGGTGGTGTCGGACAGCACAAAACCCAGCTGAAGCGGCCCCAATCCCATCCCCCCCCCAACACACACACACACACACACACACACCCTCCACCCCCAGCTGGGGGTTCTCTCTCTCCTCGGCCCCCGCCGGCTCTCTCATCCCGGCCTCTCGGAGGCCCTGCTTCAGCTGGCTCAATGCAAACCTCCCAGCATGAAATGCTGCTCAGTCCATTGCGCTGGACTGAATAAAGAAGCTGGATGAAAAGTCACGCTGTTAACGGGCCCTGCCCGGATCCCAAGACGGCCGGGACTCCTCACGCTTGCGAGCCGTGTGGCAGCTGTGACGACGGCTTCAATTGCACCACTATAGGAGAGGCCCTCCACCACCCATCCCTATGCACCCCCCCACCTCAAGAAAACACTCTCACCAAAACCCAGTGCACCCCCCTTCACACCAAAACTGCCCCCGCCCTCTTTTCACACTATAGAATCTAAAAACCAAATCACCCACACCCTGAAACTTCAGTCTACCATTATTCAAAAATGGTAGAGTGAGAGAAAGAAAGAAAGAAAGAAAGAGCAAAAGGAGAGGTAGAAATAGAATGCAGCCCAAAACACTTCACTTTTCCAGTTCCACCTCTAGGTATTTGCATGCTTTTCCAGAACCTGGGATTGAGTGAGAGAGATGAGATATAGCATTGGCAGTTTGCTGAGAAGAGATCTATAGATCTTCAGATCTGTAGTGCAGGCCTTGCCCCCCAAGTGAACTCTTATCTGAAAATGCATTTATCTCTTTTTTTCTTCTTTTTCTCTGTCTTCCTCTTCCTCCTACTCTTCTCTCTCTTTTAACGGTGCACCTTGAGATTTTTCTGAAACTTTTTCTTTCTGAGATGGGAATGGCATCCTCCCCCCGACTAGAGAAAAGTTGTTTTTATAGATGCACCCAACCGTTCAGACCCTCCTGTTAATAGCTGGAAAATGTAAGTCATGGAAAAAGACTTCAAATGTGGAGGGGGGTTAAGAACATCATATATGTATTGTCTTTCAATTGAATTTGTCTGTCTGTAGGCCGTGGGGGAAGGCAGCCCATAAGCCAGAGGGATTTCAGGCATCATAATTGAATTATTTTGATTGCAGTTGTGATTGATGGAGTCAAATGTTCTCAGATTTTCCTCGCTTGCTTTTGTCTGAATTCTTTTTATTTCAATCTCGCCAAGCTCACACACACACACACACACACACACACACACACACACACACACACACACACACATGCACCCACGTACACACATACACACAAACACAAAAGAGCTCTGGCAATCAATCAAAAAGTATCCTCGCAATCGCAGAGGAGAAAGGAAAATAGGATAGACCAGGAAGAAGCCATTAGAGTTAAGGTGATGATGGTCCAGAGCACCAATCCGCCCCATCTAAACCTAACAATGGTATCAAGTATTAAAACAGCTCTTGGCTTTAAGCAGCTTTAATTCTCAAAGTAAATCCCAACGCAAATCCACCTAAGCGAGAGAGAGAGTGAACTGGACTGCTGTGGAGATGGAGGAGGGGTGGAGGGGTAGGTAGTTGGAGGGGGTGGAGGGTGGAGGGGTTGGTTGGTGGGGAGATGGGGAGGTCCTTTTGTATGATTGACTCTTTTGTCTCATTGCTGCAGTCTGCTGATTAATCCATGGTGTATGAAGATGTCACTGTCACTGTCATCTTTTTTTTTTTTGACGTGAGTGTAGTGATAGATGTAGACATTTTTCTTTCCCAGTCCTCACACACACACACACACACACACACACATACACAAACCACAAGCTTTCCCCAAAACACACCAGCTCCTCCCCAGCAGGGGAGCCACGTTTCTTCTCCCTTCTCTCCACCGGCTTTGCAAAAGTAAATATTCTCTCTCTCTCTCTCTCTCTCTCTCTCTCTCTCGCTCTCTCTCTGCATCTGTCTCTCTCCCTCGCTCTTTTTTTAATAACACATATAAGTCATGGAGAGGAAGCTGTTTCATCTGCTCCTCATCTGGTTCAAATTACCGTTTGTGTTTGTTTTTATGATGTGTTTGGGTATTAAAGCCTTATGTTTCAGGGAGATTTAATACCGGGAGGAAGATATAGTAAAAAAAAGAGCGAGAGAGTGAGCAGGAGAGAAAGAAAAGAGGAGGAGGCTGGAGAAGCCTGAAATGCTACCATGTGCACCACCTGAAGGAAAGAGGAACTGGAGTGCATTGGGAGAGTGTGTGTGTGTGTGTGTGTGTGTGTGTGTGTGTGTGTGTGTGTGTGTGTGTGTGTGCACCGAGAGGCCTCAGAGGGAGGCAGGAGCAGCAGCCAGTGTTAGATGTGCCGCGAGGAGAAGACGCACTCCTGTATGTGCAGGCAGTCAGTCAGGCCTCCTGTGATTTGGATGCATGGGGGCTTTTGTGTGTTTCTATACTCTGGCCTTAGGAGCCACCGAGCGTGCCATCTGTTTCTCCTCAGCGCGCCTATCGCGGCTCCGGACACTGGAGTTAATGTGGAAAAGCTGCGGCGCCTGCGTCCAAGCCTGGCATCAGCGGCGCCTCCAGCGGGCGGTGCCGGCTGCCCGTCCGTCACCCTGCCTGCCCGCCCGCCTGCCCGCTCGCTTTCCTTGCTCCGCTCGCTGGGCGGGTTTCGGGGGGGGACTCTCCCTCTCTCTCGCACCCCCCCCCTCCCACAGCTCCCCGGCCGCCGACTGTGCCATGGTCTGGAGCGCCCGGGCCCGGCTTAATCTCCTCACAGGCAATCGGCAGTTCTGTCAGTCACCATTCACCCCCGGCCCTCGGCCCTCGCTGCCCATTGTGACTCCCCCCGCTGAATGGGCCAGAGAGAGTCACTGAAAATTAAACGCTTCTACTCCATTCTGAAAAAGAGGCAGGGGAAGAGAGAGAGGGAAAAAATAAAGGAGTGGGGCTAAAGGGCTGGAAAGGAGAGGAAAGAAAAGCTGTGAGAAAGAAAAGAAAGAGTTCTCTCCCTCTTTCCCTCTCTCTTTCTCTCTCTCTCTGTCTCTCTGCTGCCCATATTGTTGCACTGTGCCTCCATGGGCGTACCCTGATGTGTACCATGGGCGGCGGTGTTTGAGATTCTCTGCATGCATTTGTGCTGGTAGGATTTTTCCCCTCCCTCATCTCTTGCTGTTGTGATAAATATTGGATCACTCTGGTGTCTCATGCATTTGGAGCGTTGAAATGACAGCCCATGTGTGCCTGTGACTCATATCGTCTTATACATATTAAAGGACTAGGACACCTGCTGTTGGTTGTTGATCCATAAATTCCTTTTTAGAGAGAGAGGGAGAGAGGGAGCGAGTGGGAGAGAGAGAGAGAGAGAGAGAAAAAACATCTTTCAGAAGGATCTTTGAGCTCCGGCGGGCAGGCAGCACGCCTCTCAACAAGCCATGCAATCTCTCAGGCACTGCTAAAACCTGTGACGCCTATGGAGTACACGAAAGACATTACAAGAGCCCCTGGGTTGCCAGGAAGGAAGACAGGGAGGAACACAGATGAACAGAGTGAGAGTGAAGAAGAGAGAGACAGAGAGAAAGAGGGAAAAGGGTTGGGAAAATAATTTGTTCACCTCCAGAGGTTTATAAACCCTCAGCCCTGTTCAAAGCTCTCAGCAGCTCGGTCTCTCTCTCTCTCTCTCTCTCTCTAGTGGACGCAGTGCGCGGAGCCGTGGGGCGGGGGGGGTGCTTTGAAGGGCTAAATACTATGGCTTTGGTGTGCCGAGGGCTGCAGGAGGAGGGCTCTCGGGCGGGCGCGAAGGCCACTCGGCTCTGGTCAAGTGGGTAAGAATAATGCATGTCCAGATTCACATTGCTTGACATGAGCACAGCTGCTGCCCGCACAAATGGGAAGGTAGCGAGCAAGTGTGTGGAGGAGGATAGAGGGAGAGCAAGAGAGGGGAGAAGGGGAGAAAAAGAGAAGGAGAGCGAGAGGGGGAAAAAAAGAGAGACAGTGAGAGAGAAAGGAGGAGAAAGAGAGAGAGGTGGAGAGAGAGAGAAAGTGTAAGGTGTCAGCTGGGGCCTCTCTCTGGTGGAGATTAAGGTGGAGCGTGAGTTACAGATGGCTCCAATAATGATAATATAGCTTTTGTAATGGCCTTCCCCTCTTGCTTTCTGAGGCATTGCACAGCTTCTTTAGAATAACAGTAATGATAAGCAGTCACAGAGCCACTGCTGGAAAGGAGGAAAAATGTGTGTGTCTGGTATATGTGAGTCTGGTGTGTGTGTGTGTGTGTGTGTGTGTGTTGGGGGTAGCAGACATTTTCCATGCCTGTAGGGAGTAAGGAGGGAGTCATGCTGGCCACTTGCTGTTCTCTCTGCTGTCCCCCCTTATTTTATTTCCAATTTGCCAGTGTTAACACCAGAGCTAAGGAGGTGTTTCGTCTCGCCTGATGCAAACCAATGGAAGCCTCGCCCCCAAAAACGACTGCTGTTTTATTAGCCCAGTGACTGGGTTTGCCTTATTCCACAGAAACGATCATTTAGTTTTATTCGAAACGTAGGCCCTTCACAAGTCTGTATGCCTAGACACACTAGAGAGCATGCATTATTTCGACCTCATGAAATTTGCACTCCGACACATCCAACTCGCTTTGCAGCTTTGTTTTTATTCTGCCTTTATCATCTCTTCACGGAATAATTGGACACTTTAGGGTTTTGAACAGCAGCAGAAAGACTTTTTAGCATGCCGTGATTTTCATAAATGAGCCGCTCATTATAAACTCATTAGCCAAGAGTGTGTCACAAGAAAGCGCTAATTGCCTGATGCAGAATTTTGTGAAATTTGTGATAACTTTCTCCCAGATAACATTTCTCTCTTCTCATTTTTTTGTAGTCTTTAAGTGCCCATTAGAAATACATATTCTACATCTAGTCAAGTCTCTCTCTTTGTCTCAATAACCGAGTCAAGCAACTTTTAGGAAGAAAATGCAAAACAGCAATGTCAAACTAACTATTTTCTGCAACTGCTGAAATATCTGTCAGAAGTTATTGGAATTCTGATAGAGTTCCACTGAGCACTGCTCCTGTTAGACAAATCAGAGGGAAGATCAAGCGTGACAGGACATAGTAAATGCACTTGGCTTCCATAGATGCCAAATCCTAGGCATGGAGGATGTGTCAAAAACATGTGCTGAGGCTTTTTCGAGAGCGGTGCAAATGAGGAATTCCTTACTTAAGGCTGGAATCATGCCTTTTAAATCGCTTTTCTCTGACACCGTAGCCTTGCCCATGGCCTTCACAGCAAGGGGTCGGCATGGATATAGAGATGTCTCCTAGTCTGACAGGCGGCTTTTCCTCTCATTGTTCTTGTCTAATTTCCCTTCCTCTCATGCTTTTTCTCACATCTTGTGAGGGCTCGCAGAGCCCTCGAGCTAATGGATGAATTTAAACATGTGTCGCGCGGACGTCTCTTTTTATTCTTTTAAACGCCATTACTCTCGCAGTTAGGTCAAAATGAGGGATTATTTTCTTAAGTAAACTGAAGGCATACTTGAGACCATTCTGATGATTGATTGGGAAATTATATTCCCTCCACTGTACTGGTGGTCGTCTGCATGCCAGTTTTGGCTCATTTATTTCGCGAGCCCTCATTATCAAACGAACATGACTGTAAAAGGAGCCAAACTACAAGAGAGTCTGACAGATGGGTTCGCGTGCAATTTATCTCTTGTCTTTCTTGCTGAGTGAAAATGGTGTTTGTCATCGGGGTTCCTAGTAATCGCTTTCATTCATTTATTATCTTGATAGTAGGCTACTCCGTCGACGCTTCATCCACATTGTCCACCACGGGTCTCCGAGTCCCCAGTCCAGGTTGAGGAAAATGTGCAGTGGTACTTGCTCAGACATGCTGCTCGCCAGGTGTTGAGCCGAATGCTTCAGGGGTTTTTCGTTGAGGTGGGTGTGTGTATGGGGGGTTGGTTTATCAGCTCTCACACTCTCTCCCTTGGAAAGAAAAAAAAAGCTGGGAGACTCATTAACCTCGTATCAGCCTAATCTCAACGCTAATTCATTTTGTCCTCGGAGCTTGTGTATTAATATCCTCCATTCTCTCCTTTTGGGATGGCGGCATGGTATCCATGGCAATGATTGTGTGTCATTATTTTCCACCCAGCCAAATGATATCCCGGAGGAGAGTGCTGGCTGTTCCTTCGGCTGCCCAGACTTGTTGAGGGAGCTGATTAGAATTGCAAATTCTCCCCAGTTTTTGCTTTTATTGTGTGCACAATATTGGAGACAATCAAGCAAATCAAAGCCTCGCCATTAGAGAGATGAGGCTTCACAGTTGGCCTCTTAAGCCTTTTAAATTGCAGGCTGTACACATCATAAATGCATCATCTTTTTTTCATCCACTCTTTCTCTGCTCTCTCTCTCCCTCTCTTTTGCGCTCTCTCTCTTTCCCATACACTCTTATCCCCCCACTTGCACGGTTCATGCTTATTGTGCGTGTGCGTGTAGGTGCCACATGACCATTGAAGGAGCCTGTAGTTCAGCAGAGAAGACAGCTGGATGGCTCACTAAATTTAGAGCACCCTCAATCATCTCGAGCATTCAGTGCAGAATAATGCAGCTGAACTGTATTAAACTCACTCCATCATAATGAGTCGAGCTAGACGAGGCATAAATGCTGGCCCTGAAGAAGACAAACGGAACATGATTAAAAACGCACCCGATGACATGTTTCTGCATTTGTGGCAATAAGGAAACTTGATAGATTTATAGTGTTGTTACATTTTTTTGCTGTGATATCTTCTCTGTCTTACCACTGACTGCTTATTTTGCCTTTGGCTGGAGGGCAACCCCCAGACAGACAGCGGTTTGTCAGCCTGAACGTTCTTGTAATGACAAACAAATGCGTGCTGCTGCTGCTGCTGCTGCTGCTGCTGCTGCCAAAAAAACAGAGATGGATTAAGAGAAACCTATCCTAAAGAAAACAATTTCATTTCCACTCCATCGTCGTCTCCTCTCATTTCTAGCTGAGCTGCTTTCCCACCAGGCAGGAGAGACTTGTCTCGGTCTGTCCCTGGCCACCGGCGTGCATGTCTCTCCACATGGGAATTTCCCCTAAGGTTATGTGTGTTCCTAAGAGTTACTTCATTGCCAGCTTAAACACGCTTGTGGGAAGTCGGTCATGATTAGAAAGAGTTGATGAAGAGGATGAAGAGGAAGAGGAGGAGGAAAGGGTAGAAGAAGAAGAAGAAGAAGAAGAAGAAGAGCTAGTAGCCTGTGTGAGGAGATGGATCCGTCTAATCATGTATCGGGGCTGTACGTCTACCACAACCTAATGGAGGGAGGCAAGCAGTGCTCGGAGGCCAGGGGGGGGATTGTGCATTCTTAGTCATGCTGTTTTAAAAATGCATGACGTTTCGGAAAGAGGGGTTGACTTGAGTGAAGAAGAGGAAAAAAAGAAAAAAGATCTTTGGCCGTTTCAGAAGTCATTGAGCAACATTTACAAGTGTGTGAAATCGTCTCGTTATAGGAGCAACAAAAGGGAGGCAGGATGCCCCCCTCAGTCGCTCCTTAATGTCATTTGGACCACGTGCTTTGAATAATTTCCCCCTCTAATTCCCTCTGATCATCCCACTAAAAGCACTTGCTGCTATCTGTTTGCTGAAGGCTTCAGCCTCTCGCCAAACGACTACCACCAGGCAGTGTGTGTGTGTGTGTGTGTGTGTGTGTGTGTGTGTGTGTGTGTGTGTGTGTGTGTGTGTGCGTGTGTGCATAGACCTTGTGACAATGTGGTGTGGATTTGTTGCTGATGAGAGATAGCAACACAGGGACCATCTCGTCAGCTATTTCACGTTTGCCTGGAAAAATCATCTTGGAGCCGCTTGGAACAGATCCGACACAATGTCTGGAGATAGAGAGAGAAACAGCTTATGCACGGCGGTGCGCTGCTCGCTCTTTGTTTTGATTTCCTGTGCTGCTGCTCCAGAAAATGAGAACAGCAAAAAATACATACACCACCCCACAGCGCACGCACACACACACACACACACACACACACACACACTTGATATCACCCCTCACACATAAACACTCGCCACTCTGCTGTCACCTGTTGTGTGCTCCTGTTACGGCCCTCTCTGGGTGCTCTCTCTCTCTCTCTCTCTCTCTCTCTCTCTCTCTCTCTGAGATGACAACCCCCCTCTCTCGGTTCTTTACAATCGGGGGAGTATAATAAATGTTGTGAGTCATTTGGCGCAGAGGGGTATGCATGATGATGAATCCTTGCGTCGGCCGCCGCGCTCTCGGCCCGCTAGCTCTCCCCCAGCAGTGGCGTTCGGCGCGTCTGGCACATGAACAATAGGAGGGATCTGAACTTTGGGAGCATGCTATCTTTTACTTTGTCTGCCGAGAAGATTCAATTGAATGTGTCATAGCGGAGGTTATTCCCCTCAAAGATTTATTGCCCGACTTTGCCGTGTCCGCCTCCTTACACACACACGCGCACGCACACACACACACACACACACACACACACACACACACACACACACACACACACACACACACACACACACACACACACACTCCCCGCCACCTTCTTTCTTCTCGCCTTTGTTCTCAAATATTTTTGGTATGAGTCCAGTGTGTGCAGTTTACAGCTAGCAGTATTATGTTAGCACCTGTTAAGAAGGCCCCTTTGTGAAGGCTGCGTACATGGCTGTGAAAAATGGCTCCCCTTCCTTTGTGAGGGCCTGACACCCCCTCAGAGAGAGAAACCAGATAACCACAGGTGAAGAGGTGGGAGACAACAGGTGGCGGGGAGTTGGGGGGATTCAACAGACAGGAAAGAGAGAGCATCTCTGAAACATTTTTTTGTGCCCCCCCCCCTCCCTCCCTCCCTCCAGACTGCCAGTCTAGTTGATGGTGGTGTACTTTTTGCCTGAATAGACTCACTCGCCTGGAAGGTCTTGGGAAGTTTTTATTTATTATGTTAAGGAACATACCATGCTGTTCACAGGAAGGCAAATCCTCTTTGGTGTCTCTGAGTGTGTGTGTGTGTGTGTGTGTGTGTGTGTGTGTGCACGCGCATGTGTGTGTATTTTCAGCTACATAAATAAAGTAAGGAACCGAAACAGATGAAATCGCTGCTGTCTGCAAGAGAAACTCTCCTCCTCTTCTCTTCCTCTTCATCCTCCTCTTCTCTCTCTCTCTCTCTCTCTCTCTCTCTCTCTCTTCCCCTCTTCTCCACGGTGTTGAGGACTTATTAGAACGTGACAGCGCCGTCCAACTGCGAGGGCCAGGGGAGCCCAGTCAAGGACCATCATCCCCGCAGAAGGGCTCTCTGGCATCCTCTGGCCCTTCCAGCTCACTGAGTGGAGTGCTTGTTGGCCGGCTCGCGGGCAGCTTGGCCGAGGCCCCGGGGGCTGGGGCTGCCGCTCCGCAAGGGCCCTCGGGCCTGCGGCGAGGGGATCTTTACAGACCATGAAGAGTCCATCTGTGGACGGGTTTTTCTTCCATGATAGGAGGCAGCTGGCCGGGGGCTGACCACCACCGCCGCCGCCACCGTCCACCACCCACCACCGACGCCTCCGCCTCCTCCTCAAGCCCCACTGCTGTGGCGGACAACTCGGCCGTGAGTGGAGGAGAGGAGCCCTGATGGGAAGAAAGGGCCCTCTGTGCGTTGGTTTCACACACAAGGGCCGATTAGGGGGGGCCCCCCCACGAGTTTAAAATCAACACTATCTAAAAAAGCTGGGCTAGGGTTGCCCCTGTCCAGCTGTCCGGTTATCCAGTGATCATTTCTCAGCTCTTACAACATCAACTACCCGACTAACTGAACAATCGTACGCACTGTGTCAATCTCATGTGACAGATTTTGAGTGTCTCAGCTAGTCCTTTCCTCTCTCTCTCTCTCTCTCTCTCTCTCTCTCTCTCTCTCTTTCTCTTTTTCTCTTTTTCTCTCTTTTTGTCTTTCTGGCTCTACCCTTTTTTTTTCTTCTCCTCTTCTCTCCTTCTCCTTCGTCTCTCTCTCTGCATCTGCTGAAACCGAATCTGCCATTTGTCTCAGTGCTGTGTGCGTCCCCATGTGACAGTCCAGAAGGAAATGTGAGGGCCTGTCAGTTTGTGACTGCTGAGATTAGTTACGGCGAATGTAATTCTCTCTGCATTCCTCCCTGTCTTTCTCTCTCTCTCTCTCTCTCTTTCTCTCTCCCTCCCTCCTTTCCTCTCTCCACTGATCTTGTAGATTGCAGTCTTTTTGAGCCAGACCATTTGTACTGACACGGCATGTGTAGCTGTGCTGGACTGTTCTTGTGTGGAAGTGTTTGCGGCGGGAGAAGAAATATTTTCCTCTCCGCCCGAGCTCCCCTTGTTGACGTCTTCATTTTTCACTGATAGCACGAGAGGTTGGGGAGTGCGGTTTGACGGCTGGGTTGAGGCACCAGCTTTTGTGTTCTGTATTTTTTGGGGGCTCTCGATATTTTAAGTTTCTCTTTTGGGTGGTGAGCACTTCAATGTTGGTAACCTTATATCCATGGTGGTCTGTCTGTATGTGTGTGTGTTTGAGGGAGAGAGAGAGAGAGAGAGAGAGAGAGAGATTGTGTGTGTGTGTGTGTGTGTGAGTGTGTGTGAGTGTGTGTGTGTGTGTGTGTGTGTGTGTGTGTGTGTGTGTGTGTGTGTGCCAGGCCTGAGTGTGTGTTTGGAAGCCTCTCGCTCCCCACATCCTTCCATATACACATGTGTCACTTTTTATGAGGTGGGATTGGTAATCTGCAACTTGTTTGGTCTTTTTTTCCTCTTTCGCTCTTATTTTACACTTTTAACAGCCAGATTTTCGAGGAAAAAATAAGAGGGTGTGGGGGGGGGGGGGGGATTGTTGCTGCTGCTGAAAAGATCCCCCTCCTTCCTCACCCTTTATTCCACCCTCCCACACATGTTGGTTCTTTGAGATCTGACTGCAAAAACAAGATGGAAGATCCCTGCCTTACAACCGCCTTACTGTAGTGCAACCCTTCCTGGTCTGGAAAGAGCAAGTTGTGCTTTCTTCACAGCACCTTAACCTACACACACACACACACACACACACACACACACACACACACACACACACACACATATATGCAAACACAAACACAAACACACACACATTGACAACCCTACACAGGCTATACACAGAACCTCCCCAATCATGACTTTCTGTGAACAGGCCTTAAAACACTGCACCTACATCCAGTCCTGTAACTCCAATTAAACATCTGAAAGATCTGTATAGACACACACACACCCACACCCACACCCACACACACACACACACACACACATATGCAAACACAAACACTAACACACACACATTGACAACCCTACACAGGCTATACACAGAGCCTCCCCAACCATGACTTTCTGCGAACAGACCTTAGATAGATAGATAGATAGATAGATAGATAGATAGATAGATACTTTATTGATCCCCAGGGGAAACACTAGCCTGACGAGCCAGACCCACATTAAAATGTAGGGTCTGGGCACTCACCGTTCGCAGTGCTCAGTCAAAGTAGGGATAATCGGTTGTCTTTCAAATTCCCTCTGCACACAATAGGACAGCTATGAGTCCCATGCGTTTCCCACCAGCGGAGCTAGTTGGCTAGTTCAACGTTAAGCCAACTTAATAAAAGCTTAACTTCGTGTCACACTGTTAAGCCAACAACAACATTATCTTCTTTGTTTTTTTTCAAGTAGCAGAATTCAAGCCAAACCGTTGCAACTCTGCCATCAATCATTATGTTAAGCCCTTCTTGACTCTATACACGATTTGATTGGCCTGATAGAAGTTTAATTTTTTCGAGCTCACAAACCAGCGGAGTTGCTAGACTAGCCCTGGCAGCAAATGTAATTTGCTGCGCTGGATAATCGATCTGAATTTCTAAAATATTAAAACACTGCACCTACATTCAGTCCTGTAACTCTAATTAAACATCTGAAAGATCTGTGTAGATGTGAGTTTGGGCCCTCCCCAAGCCTCCAGCCCTGCTTGGGTTTCACCATGCTGTATTGATTGAGCAAAACACGAACATGCTGTTCTCATTTATGTTATTATACATACCGAGCATCGAAACGGAGCGTAACTTGGTTAAGGCATATATGAGCTCCATTTTGTCTTAGGACACACTGTTGCAGATAAGTAGCTGCCAAAGGCTGCTGATAGAAAGTCCACAATGGCAGGCTTTCAAAACAGGGGGCAACCCATAACGGTTGTGCTTGTTAAAAAAAAAAAAAAAAATCTTGGATTTGGACACACTACTTTAGTGCCTGTTGGATGTAATTTTTCTCCCCAACGTATATATTTCATTTTGACATGTTTTTGTTGGTAACTTTGTAGTAATCTGGGTTTTTCCTGAACATACAATAATCGAGGAGTATTTTAATAATAATGTATTGGAATGCATTTTCAAATATAAATAGATTGTGTTAATTACAGTGCTGAAAGAAAAGGGGAGGAATAGAATACCTGTGTGAGCCAGGCTGCCAGTTGGCTAGGTCGTTTTTTTAGCAGACAAATTAGCTTGTGGGTGGAAACCTGAGGAAAAAAAATTAGAAACTCTAATTAATTTTAATTGATATATGGTGTGCTCTCGCCTGTTTTTCAGACGGAGGAATCAATTTAGCACAATTTGCACATATGGACTTACTTTCTTTTTCATTTGCCTCTATAGAGAAACACATAGTACTTGGCAGTGGCTGTTCCTACGCACACAAAAAGAGGCTTTGGATATTACCTTGCCTCACTAGTAGCATGGAGCACTCGGAGGGAGATATGAATGGTGACAGTTGAAGGGGCTTGGGATTGGGGTGCTTTGGGGGTAGTTGTGCTCACCATTTGCCCCCCTCTCCCTCCTTGCCCCCTCTTCAGCACCCCACCGTTCTATTGTGAGGCTGCTCCTGAACAGGGGTATTTGGGGTCGAAACGGGGGTGCTGGTGGAGCTGGGGGTGGGGGTGTGATGCCTAATCATGTGGCCGTACTCGTTTTCTCATTCTCATGTCTGAAGGGGAGTCGTTCAAGTCGTGGGATGAGAAGACTGAGGCACTTTTCTCTCCCCCTCTTTATCTTTCTTTGTGCTTCGTCTCTCTCTCTCTCTCTCTCTCTCTCTCTTTCTCTCTCTTCCACTCTCTTTCTCTCACTTGCTTGTTTTCTGGGGGGAGTTTTTAGTCTGTGTCTGTGTGTTTTTTTCTCTCCTGTTGTTGTTGGTGAAGGTACTCCAGGGCCTTGTGAAAAGGGCAAGGAAATGCCAATGAACTCGATTTGCATCGAGAACATAAATAACTGTCCTCTTACGAGTGTTTTGTTGCCATGCCGGTTTAAAACGGGACATTATTGCTTGGCGAAAAAATGTTGCATCGGTGCACCATTGCTAGGCTCTGATTTTTTACTGTGCCTGTAAAAATGTTGGGGATGTGGGGAACCACTAGGTCTACCCTTTTGTTTTGAAGGTGAAGTTTAACAAGTTTCCCTCCTCCCCTGTCCACTCGCTTGCCTCTCCTGCAACCCCTCCTCAGTTCCATCCTCTTACTTATTACTCCAGTCATTAAAATGGCATTGGGTCTGGAAAACAACCTCGATTATATTTAACTGCGTCTGCAGTAGAACATTAGCAGGTCATTTCATCATTGATTGACCTGTTGAAATGGGAAATGTTTTTGGCATCGGCTCTATTTGAGCATCCCACTGACTACAAAATTGTCCTTACCACTGCACTCCATTGTGGGATGTTGGGGAGTGTGATTTTTTGTCTATAGTTCTCGACTAGCCCTTTGACCCGCAGGTCATTCTGCTGTGCAGATCTAGAATTTACACTCACTGCCATTAACAACAATCGTTTGAGTTCATTATGACATCATCAAATGGAATTTTCCGTTGGGAACCTTCTAATCGTATATTCTCCTCCTCAAAGGCCTGGAGGTTGTCTCTGATGACCTGACAAAGGGTGGCACACTCTACCCAACCCGCTCGCATTTAGCCTCCGCCTCGCCTCGGACCTGGGCGGAGATTACAGTTGACAAGTGGCAGGCTGTTTAAAAAAAAAAAATGGAGTAAACACTAATTGCTGGCCTATTTCTTTTTATGCAGTGCAGCCCACAAATGGCGTCTCACTGCAGCGCTTCAAGCTTTCAAGTCGAGCCAGAAACTCATTATTCTCAACACTCAACAAAAGGCCTGGGAAACAGGACCCGCAAATTCACTTAGGGAGGTTATCTGACCCAAAATAAAGAGGATTTATTGGAAAATGAATCAATGGGGCTACAAAAACGTCCACTTGAACATGAGAGGAAATGGAGACGTGGTCTTGTTTTCTTTAGCCCCCCCCCCCGCTTCCAAACAGCAGTAAATGTTTGGTATGCACATTATGTAGCTGTTTGTTACTCAGTTTTGTCCTCTCTAAATTGTCACGATTTAGGCCATCGTTTTCAAATGAGCCTGCTGTTTGAATGAGTAAGGCTTTTTATTTGAAACCGTATCAGAGCATCATCAAATAAAATGCTGTGCTTAGGATATTATGCGTCATATTAACATATCAGTTGTGAAAGAGGAAGACACACACACACAGACACACACACATACACTCACAGAAATAAGAAAGAAATCTGGGGAGAGACGGAGAAAGAGAGATTGAGGATTGAAGAAAAAGAGCCGAGGGGTATAGATGGGTGGAGGAAAGAGAGAGTGAGAGAGAGAGAGAGCAAGCACGAGTGAGAGAGAATGGGTGGAGAGAAGTAGCAAGTAGGAGGGGTGGTCAGCTACAAAGCCTGACGTTGCCATGACGACTTGTTTATGCCTCACTGGCGCATCTTGTAAATCCAATTAGAGCAAGATTGAGGCCTTGTCTTCCTGAGCATAAATGGGCCTGCGAGTGAAAACCGCGCAAATAGCTGGAGAGGTTAGGACAAAGGACGCCTACTCTCCCCTTATCTCCCAGTGAATTAATGGCCCCCTAAGCACCAAACAATGGATGAGAACCAACGGTCCTTCATTTGAAAGCAGTTATTCTTGCCTGATGGGAGTTTCTCATATCTGCTCTCTCAGTCATAACATAATTTACTAAGCGGGTCTGTAGCAGTCAGTCAGCGGTTTTTGCTCTTTGCCATTTTAGTTTGGCATATATGTTTTTTTTATCTCCCATGAAGAAAGATGTCCCATAATGCATCTGGAGGCTTTAATCATGTAATGTTAATTTCCACTGAGGCTTCAGCTTCAACTTTTTTTAGGCTCAACTTCAGGCTGTGTGTGAGTGTGTGTGTGTGTGAGAGAGGAGGGGTTGGGGGTGGTGGTGTGTGACTACAGTGATTCTGTCAGCCTGAGTAGAAAACAGCGGGGCTGTTCTGTTGACACTCAGCATATAATGCTTGGCTTGTACGCACATAAAATCCTATATTTATCTGGGTCACTTTGAGAAAATCCTGACCCCTCTTACACGGCGAACTAAGATGCAGATAAAGTGAGATTTAGTGGCAAGCTGATTTGACTCTGTAAACAGGAGTCCGACCCCCCCTCCCCTCCACTAAAAAAATGAAGATTTTTTTCAAGAGAATAGCAGTCATGTTTCATTTTGGAGACAGATAAATCCCCCACCACCCCCACAAATCATCTCGGACGAGCCCCCATCGGACAGGAAAACAGGGGATGACAGCCACGCGCAATGTTCAGCACTCGCAAAGCAAAAACCACACCGTCGTCCTGTCTGGGTTAATCGGCGGGCTAACTGGGACAGCCAAGCTGAACCCTCTTGACATTTTAAGCTCACCAGAAGTCCATAACAATGATTCACCATGTCTGTACCGAATCAAAACAGCACACATCAGCTTTTCTCTATCAGTCTGAGCTTTTAGTCCACTTGTCAGCGTCCCAGTGTAACAGCGAATGCAACAGCCTACAACCCCCCCCCCATAAAACACACACACACACACACACACACACACACACACACACACACACACACACACACACACACACACACCATCCATTCCCTTGTCTCCCTATCCACTGCCCCTTTACACACGCCCACACACAAACACACTAGCACCCTACTCTATCCAAATAAAGACAACAAATGGAAACAGGCTGGTCTTTACTCATCTTGTGCGTTGTTGCCTTGTGTGAAAAAAAAAACAGATAAAGGGGGAGAGAGGAGAGGGGGAAAAAGAAAAGTGAAAGGCCAAAAGGCCGGGGGATTAAGTTTGAGCCCACAAGACGATTTCCTAGCCAACAAATGGATGCTGTGATAGAACAAAAAGAGTGAAAGAATCTGCTTTGCGGTTAGTGTGCACAATTTTTCTGCAGCGAGGGACATGGTGTACAGAAAGACAAAGCCCAACAGTTCAGTTGATTGCTGTGCTGTGGAGTTTGAGGGAAAGAAAAAACATGCATTTTAAAGACAGTGAAAAGAGAAGTGCGAGACAGATTATAATTAGTCTCAAGCCAGGGAGGAAAATGCCTTCCAAATGCTCACTCTAGACTAGTAACAGAAGCCGAGCACTTCTAATGACTTCTCA
>NC_063209.1:12258611-12261111 GCF_017589495.1 Alosa alosa | reverse complement strand
CGTGGGCTCAGGCTTTGCCCGGTGCCCAGCGCCCGGTGCCCGGTGCTTGTGCCCGCCGGACTGCTGGGACATCTTCCTCCCCTGCTTTTGTTGGCTGGTGGGCTTCTTCCGAATGCCCTCCGATGTGCCAAGAGACATTTGCAGCGGCCTTTCATCAGTGGCCAAGCTCTTAACTCCAATCTCAGCTTGAAGTCCTCTCTGATTTTGGTTGCTTTTTTTGCACTAACAAACGCTGTTCTTTGTTTTGGTTTTACTTTGTGCGTGTCTGTGTGTGTGTGTGTGTGTGTGTGTGTGTGTGTGTGTGTGTGTGTGTGTGTGTGTGTGTTTGTGTGTATTTGTATGTGTGTTGTGTGTGTCTGTGTGTGTGTGTGTGTGTGTGTGTGTGTGTGTGTGTGTGTGTTTGTGTGTATTTGTATGTGTGTTGTGTGTGTCTGTGTGTGTGTGCGTGCGTGTGTGTGTGTGTGTGTGTGTGTGTGTGTGATTGCGTATGTCTGTGTGCTCTTTCTTTCCCCTTGTTTTTTTGGACGCCTACATAGAAATGTCTTTGTTCCGAGGAGAAGAAACTTGGCCCCCCCCCCCCACCCCCTCCTTCCTACTTACCATGGAGGCTGCCAAAAAACGGTGCCACCTCAAATTAACGGGCCCTCTCTAAGACGCTGGAAATCCATTTGCTGAATTTTGACTTTGAGACTAATGCTGAGAGTGAGGTCAATTTTCTCCGGGTGGATGTTGCACCAGTTTGGCAGTTCCAGTCTCTCTGGATAAGAGTGGGTCATGAACTAGTTAAGCACCAGGACTTAGAGGGGGAAAAATGAACAAACGTAACACGCACACACTAAAAAAAAAAAAAACACACATTCATTCGGCCCGTTGGCAGAATGATGCCAATTGCATCTTGGGTTGTTTTCATATGGCAAACGGGGCCTTTTTTGGTGGCTGAGTTTACAGTTCCTTGATTAAACTGCAGATGTATGAAGCAATAAAAAGAAAACAAACATGCGTCCGACGAGGCTTCGATGGAAATAATTGTGGTCGACGGACACATAAATGAGGGTATAAATACGACTCTTGTTGGCAGCGAGAGCGACATCCCATTCTGTGAATTCAGCTGAAATGTGAAATGGCCCATTGGTCCGTTCCAGTGTGACCACAAGCAGTCTTCGGCTCGGAGCGAGAGAGCGAGCTTGCTGCCGATGGCGACACCGCCCTGTTTCAGATCACAGCATGGAGCCTTCTCACTTCACGCTACTGGTGATGCACTAGCGGTGGCTGAAAAGATACTTTGACGAATCGCCGTACTTTTCTGGCACGATGAGATCAGTGACACAGTGAGCCAACAACAGCAACAACAAAGTGTCGCAATTTTTATTAATTTCATATTATGATTTTCGTTTTGTTTTGGTATATCCTTTTACTCTGATAACATTACTTCTGAAGTGTAATGATGCCAAAAGGCCTCAATTTCCCCTTGCATCGTAGTGATAATTTGAAAGCAAGTCAGCAAGAACAAATTTACTGCACCAAGATGGCTGTGAAGACTCCCACAATTTGAAACACATTATAAAGGAAAAACAAACCGCTATACTTTGCAGGATATAACATTTTGGCTCAAATATAATAATAGTATTTTGAGTAATAGTAACAATTCCTACCCCATAATGCATTCTGACCAATAATGCATTTTTCTCCTGTCCCCCACACAAGCTGTGTTTTGGCCAGGGAGTGGCTTGTTTTGCATGTGAATGACAGATGACTCAGAGGCAAGGTGGACGTCATTCTGTGCACTTAACAGTGGTGGTTTGTCGCCTTTGTGAGGCAGTGACACATCCATATGTTTGACTCTTCGCTTCTCAGCAGAGCTGTCACTCTGAACTGCCCCTGTGAGTTGACCCTGTCTTCTCTGTGTAGCCTACATTATGAGTGGTTCACAAACCCACATCGCTCTTGAGTACAGACCAAAAAAAGAAACTGACCCAAAAGGGCCCGGTCCACTGTTAAGGTGACCGCCCCATGGGAAGCCATTGATTTAGCATTAGTTCCAGTAATGAAGCAGCAAACAGGCTAAAGTTGCTCTAAAGTGGCTGTTTAATCGCCTTGCCTGCAGAAATGTTTATGTTTACATGCTTTACATGGTTCGGGGATTACAGATTTATATAGCACTTACGAGCCTCAGGCAATCTTAATGTCCCGAATCCACTCGGGAGAGAAATGAAGCTCTCGGACCTTGACTAAAAAAACGTTTGGATTTCATCTCAAGACATGGTCAGACATGAGCAACACCGCGCTGTCTGGACTTGTCACTTAGTCATTCAGCAATATTGCTCGAAAAATGTGTTCTCAATTTCACTGCCAGAGGAATGAGCACATTTTACTGGAAGTAACGGCCCGTTTTTTTTTGTCCTTCTTCCTTTTTTCTTTTCCATTCCATTCTCTCTCTCTTTCTCTCTGTCTCTTTCTCTCACTCACTCGCGCTTGCATTCCATGTTACACTGAGGATTCA
>NC_063209.1:12246111-12248611 GCF_017589495.1 Alosa alosa | reverse complement strand
GGTTTAGGATAAGTGCTTAATGAATTCTCCCCTTTGGTTTCCACGCAGTGAATACATCTCGCCATCAAACACAATTGGGTTTTGGCCTGTCAGACGCAGTCAGGCTCATGCGCTTATTTCATTATGGGATTCAAATGACTTTGCTGTGGGGAGGGGCGGGATGATGACAGTACTAGGTAGCGTGCAGCCTCGTCGCTGGGACTGGGAGGAGAGGGAGAGGGAGAGGGAGAGGAACGCGCCCTGTGGGACAGTCTCTGGACAGGGAGACGTTTGAAGGAAGGAAAGTGGGCACCCGGCAGCCAGAGACATGAGCTATATTTACCCCGTTGTCTGGGAAAATTGGGTCGTTCAGGTGACCCGTGCTGAACAGATCCACAAGCTCCATCATGAATCATTGGCTGTTTATAAGGCCTGGGGAGCTTAGAGCGCTAGCCTTAGCGGTAGAGTTAGCGTAGCGCGCAGGGAGGACTAGGGAACTCTGCATGCCTTATGATTTATTATAGCATTAGAGCCTCCATATTATTAATATATTATTGCATACAATTATACTGTTATTATTACTGTCTTATTATCACTATTATGGGTCCTCCTAGATGCAGTGGTAGTAGTTACTTGATGGCTTGTTGTGTAATTTGTGGCTATGGTACAAATAATAATTGAATAGTATCATAGTACACTGTTTTATTCATATTATTACATTTTTATTCACATTATTTGGTCAGGATATGATTAGTCCGGACATTTTTCAGGAGTAGTCAGTGTAAATATTACCTCTCTCACATTTGACTGTCACAAATGTTTTTCCTCACTTGGCTCCCATTGAAGTGGATTGGGTCTGAGGCTTTGTGGCCGCCGCCTTTGTGTTCGGCACCATGTTCTCATGAACGCTGCGGAAATCTTCAATCTCCACCATCTCTCCTCTCCTCCCGCTTCCTCGCCCCAAGAACATGACATGAAAATCTCCACAACAGCATCGAAAAGATCAGGTGTTGGTGTTAGCGGCCAGACAAGAGAGAGTGGAGAGAGAAAGAGAGAGAGAGAGTGGGGAGACATGGAGAGAAAAAGAGAGAGAGAGAGAGAGGGAGAGAGAGAGACAGGGAGAGAGAGAGAAGGAGAGGTGTTCAGGTTACAAATGAAAGTTACAGGCCCCAGCTTTCGCTGCTATTAGCATTAACCCCTGGCCAGCAGCAGTACAGGTCATTTATTATGAAGCTCGCTGGATGAATACCGCTGGGACAAGGCAACAACACAAGGCCCATTTATTTCCCACACAGACTAATTAAAGCCACAACAGCATTCCTGTCTCACCAACAAATATCCCGACGATTATTTATTTATTTTCTTTTAAAAAAAAGAAGAGGGATGGAGTTGGCTTGGGTGAGGATGGGGAACACTGTTGTGGTAGATAAGATGGTCTCCATCATAAAGTATTTAATATTCAGCACTGTGAAGAAACTGCGCCCAACTGTGATCTTTCTTTCTTCTCTGGGCCTGCCATCTGTCATCAATTGTCATCAATTTAATTAACCAGATTGGGGCTTTTAATAATTAATACAGCAATACTGTTATTGCAGAGGAAAGGTAATGGCTGCACATTAGCAGCCATAATGCCCGCTAAACTGGCGGAGAGGAGAGGGGATATTTATAGAAGGCCGCGCTAGCTCCGGGGAGAAGAGTTAGTATCCCTGCGAGGGAAATAAAGCTGGGAGCTTGACACTGTATTAGAGCGATTAATGCAGGAGGGGGTTTTCGCTTCATCTTCAAAGGGAGGCGCGTTTTCTTCGGCGGGCGCTAACCTTCCCTCTGAATGCCGAAATCCTCAAAGTGGCGGGATAAGTTGAGCGCAGGAAGAGAAGGAGGGAGGGAGCGAGGGAGGGAGGGAGAGAGAGAGAAAACGGCAAGTGAGGTGGGGATGGGCGTCGGTTAGCGAGGTTAAAATGCTGTATCATTGTTCCACAGCCTGAGGGTGCGTGTGTGCATGTGTATGAACGAGTGTGTCTATGCTGTGGATGTGTGTGTGTGTGTGTGTATCTCTGTGTGAATGTCTTTGTGTGTGTATGTGTGAGCGTATTCATCTGTGTGTGTATGTGTGTGTGTGTGTGTGTGTGTGTGTGTGTGTGTGTGTGTACCTGTACCTGTGTGTGTGTGCCTGGCTTCTCTCTCTCTCTCTCTCTCTCTCTCTCTCTCTCTCTCTCTCCTGGTAACCTCCCCATCACACAGAGACAGACCGTCTCTTACCCTCCTTCCCTCCCTCCTTCTCTCTCCCCTCCCTCTCTCTCTCTCTCTCTCTCTCTCTCTCTCTCTCTCTCTCTCTCCTGGTAGCCTTCTTATCATTGTCCTCACCCTTAGCGGGCTGCTGACTCACGGTGCCCTGATCTAATTAGATGACCACCTCTCTGTGCCCCGGGCCGGCACCGGTCACATCTTAAATCCTGATGTCTGAGCGGAGTGGACAGGCCTTTAGCAACACCCAGAAGAGATGAGGAGAGAGGAGAGGGAG
>NC_063209.1:12201111-12241111 GCF_017589495.1 Alosa alosa | reverse complement strand
CTCTCTCTGTCTTCTCAACTCTCTCTTTCCCACTCCTCCTCTTTTCCCTCTCTGTTTCTCTTTCTTATTCTCTCTCTCTCTGTCTCTTTCCCTCTGTCTTTCTAGGGCTCAGCAAACCTGTCTCTCTCTTTCTCCCTCTCTCTCTTTCTCCCTCTCTCTCTTTCTCCCTCTCTCTCTCTCTCTCTCTCTTGCCTGTCTTTCTGCTCTCAGGGGGAGTGTGGGTCCTGGCAGAAACTGCCGATAAATAAGGCATATTATGGCCTTTTAACCATATGAATAATGAATAACAATAAAAAGTTAATATATAACTGCTTTAACCCCATTCTGCCATGCATGAGTGTGTTCTGTTGCCATAGCATGTGCAAGCTCACTGTGTTCTGTAATCTCTCTCTCTCTCTCTCTCTCTCTCTCTCTCTCTCTCTCTCTCTCTCTCTCTCTCTCTCTCTCTGGCTCTCTTTCTCTCTCATTCAATCTCGCTCTTATTGCCTCTCACTGCTGTTTGGAGAATGCATTCCATGGCGTGTTTATTTAAGAGGAGGGAAATATTTAGCTATGAAATGGCTCTTATGATAGCGCGCTGAGATTGTGATGCATTTCGCAGGCACAAGTCCGTGGCTCGCCTTAAAGCAATCCCTCCTTCACCCGCCCGCCTAACCCCACCAACACCACCACCACCACCACCAATTCCCATCCCACTGACCCCCCCCCCCCACCCCAACAAGCTGAGCCCAGCAGATGGGCGCCGGGGACTTGCCTTGGCGGTCGTTTTTTCCCCCCATTTCAGATGGAGAGGTTTTCTCCGTATGTCGCGGGGGCTCGCAGAGTGCCGTGTCACACAAATCAAGCCGGCCGCGTGCAGTCATTCATCCGTCCACTCTAATGTACACCGAGGGAGCGGTTCGCCACACTGATGATGTTTTATGCTCCATGCATTTCACTCACCTCCTTATGCAATTACATGTTTTTTTGCGCAAACTGCACAAATCCATACATTAGCATTTAATGCGGGTCGTATATTATAATAAAATCATTTGAAGGACGCTGGTCAGTTTTCGAGTGTCGGCCACTGATTTTCTAGTGTTTGTCCCTTTCCTTCCTCTCAGCTATCGCCCAGGCCTCCCAGCGCGCTGTACAAAAGTGTTATTATCCTGCTTTTGTCTGATGCCAGATGGAATTGGCTCTTTCTCTCTCTATCTCTTTTTCGCCTTCCATCCCTCCCTCCCTCTCTGCATCTCTCCCCATCCACCCACACACTCTCTTTCCCTTTTTATTTCTCTCTCCTTCACACTCTTCATGCGCTCTCTCTCTTTGTAGCTCTCCGTGTTTCTGTCTGACACATTCTCTCTATCTCTCTTTTTTTCCTCTCTCCCTCTGTGTATGTAGCTTTCCCTCTCTCTCTCTCTTTCTCTCTCTCTCTCATTCCCTCTCTTTTCTTCCATTTATCTTTCTCTCTCTGTCACTCTTCCACTGTTTTTTTTATTTATTTGTTTGTTTGTTTACAGTGCTTGTTTGTTTGGGTGAGTTGTTGATGTGTGTTGTGTTGTGCTGGCAGACCCTAACGCCATCCTGCCGGACCCAGTGATGACGGATCTCCCGGGAGTGGAGGGTCCAGACGGCGGCTACAGCCCGCCCAGCCGAGACCCAGGCGCAGACAGACCGCCAGACACGGGCAACACGGGTGAGATGGCACACATACACACACACACACACACACACACACACACACACACACACACACACACACACACACACATTCAGACACAGACAGACACACACACACACTCACAGACACACACACACACACACACACACACACACACACACACAGACTCATTCAGACACAGACAGATGCACACACACACACACACACACACACACACACACACACACACACACACACACACACACACACACACACACACACACACAAAGACAAAGGCAGGCACGTTCAGACCTATACACACACACTCAAACAGACATTTAAACACAGCTAATGTATACAGACACAGCTAGTTTATACAGATATATTTTATGAGATATTTTACTCTCACAAATAAACACACAAGGACACACACACACACAAACTCACACATGCATACACACACACACATATATATACATAAATTCACAGACACATGCACTCCCAAGGCCCTGCTGCACTGCAGGCTCTTTCAGCACAACCCCGAGATCCAAACAGATACAATCACTGATGGAGTCATGAGAGCCCATTAAACTCCCTGTGCTGAGTGTGTGTGTATAGGTCTGAACGTGCCTGCCCGTGTCTGTGTGTGTGTGTGTGTGTGTGTGTGTGTGTGCGCGCGTCTGTCTGTGTCTGAATGAGTCTGTGTGTGTGTGTGTGTGTATGTGTGTGCGTGTGTGTGCGTCAGAGCAAGGCTAAGGAAGAGACATCTATAAAGGGTTGGACAGAGGAAAAGAGGGGAGGGAGTGGAAGAGGGAGGGAGGGATGAGTTGGAGAGAGAGAGAGAGAAATAGAGAGAGGGAAACTTCTGGCATCCTCCCTGACCGTATAAAAAAAAACAAAAAAAATTCTCCTCCGCTCACATTTCAGTCACTGGAGTAGTCATTTTTTTGTCAAGGCTCTGTCCATCTAGGCCCAGGGCCAGGAGAGGGGATAAAACAAAATCAGATGTGCAACGGAAAAAAAGAAAGAGAGAAATCTGCCTTCCCTGCAGATTCGTTTTGTTCCAAGGCCTTTTATTTTTTTGTTTTGTTTTTGTCTTATTCAACATTTTGGTTTGTAATATAGCCTTATTTTCCTGCTTCTTGCCCAGTTTGAGAACCTGAACATTGGATTAGACATCAACAGGCAGTGCTTATTGCACTTTCATCCTGAGAATCCGCTCTGAATGTCTGCAGGCAACCAGTAAAATAGATACATTAGCTGCCATACATTACAGCTGACAGGGTTTTATTGCACGTCAAAACATATCTGTGGGTTGTGTTTTTCCAAAAGATCAATTTTCTCCTCCCTCAAAAGCAGTGAATGTTTGTCATATATCTCCAACTATCCAGTGCACTGACTGGCCTAATCATTCATATGCTCTAGTATAGTTCACTCGCAGAACTTGTTATTTTATGCACTCTTTTTTTTTTCCATGGGCTCATGGGGTTCATATTCATGGGAAACAAATAATGAATAAAATACATCTTTATATTTACCTTTGTGCTGTACTGGCAAATTTTGTTGAAGACATGAATAATGATCAAACATTCTCTGATCGTTCAAGTTTCCTCAGTGCTAGAACTGAGGTTTCTTATCTTTTATCTGTTCACAGAGCGAATTATAAAGAACAAATTCTGATTACAGTTACAAATGGAAAAGTAAAGGTTTTCCTCAGTACGGAAAAAATGAATCTGCTAGCAGTAATGCTAGTATGTATCTTTACATGCTGATTTGAAGTTTTCTCACAGTATCTATCCTCTCTTTCCTCAGACCTTGGTAACCCTAAGACCAGCGGCAATGGCGGTGGTGGAGGTGGTGGTGGAGGTGGAGGTGGCGGCAGCAGTGGCGGAGGTAGCACCAGCAGCACCAGCGAGGGCTTCCTGGGCTCCAAGATCGCCGTCTTCTCGGCCATCGGCGCCGGCTGCGTCATCTTCCTGGTGCTCATCATCTTCCTGGTGGTGCTCCTGATCAAGGTGCGCAAGCGCGGACGCAAGCCGGCCCAGCCGCGGCCCGCCGCCCTCACGCTCAGCACGCTGGCCAGCCCCAAAGGAGCGGGCGGCGTGGGGGTCGTCGGGGGAGCGGGGTCCGAGCCCTCCGACATCATCATCCCGCTACGGACAGAGAACAACTACTGCCCGCACTACGAGAAGGTCAGCGGCGACTACGGACACCCTGTCTACATTGTCCAGGAGATGCCCCCTCAGAGCCCCGCTAACATCTACTACAAGGTGTGACGAAGAGAGAGCGTGTGTGGGGGGGGGGGAAAGGGGAGGAAACACAGCGGTTTTGTCTGAGAGGGGGGGCCCTGTATGTGGAACATTGATGGACAGAAACAAAATGGAGGAAAGAAGGAAGAGGTGGAGAGAGAAAGAGAGAGAGAGAGACATCCGTGCTGTTTTGAAGTTTGCTCAAGGACCTCTGGTGAACCACACTTTCACTTCCTGTTGTAGTTTCTTTGTTTGGTGTTGTTATTGTTTTGCTTTTCTTTGTTTTTTTCTTGCTAACAGCCTTGACCCTTCTTGACACTGCAAGGTTGAACAGAGGAACAGAAGTAGAATGGGGGATAAATAAGAGAAGGATGCAAAGAAAGAGAGAGAGAGAGAGAGATGAACCTCCAACTTTGATGTTTATTTTGATGTCTCTTTCTCCACCCAAAGTGTGGTGTTGGAGCCTCCTATGCCCCCACCCTCTGTGTCCGTAATGTTTGGGGGTGCTGCCTGGTGGCTGGGTTGGGTGGGTAACGGGGTTCAAGGGTTAGGTAGAGAATAAGGAGTGCAGAGGATGATGTTATTCCATAAAGAGTCACCAGAGGTCTAGCACATGCCATCCAAACCTCCTGGAAGAAAAGTAAACCGCTTCCTGGGTTAGGCTTTTTAAAACAAAGCAAAACAAAACAAAACAAAAGACGACAAGGAACACAAAGTAGCCTCAAGTCAACATACTGACCAGGATGAAGAAGAGAGAAGAGATAAGAAGAGAGACTGGCTTTTAATCAAATGAAGCCATGGAGTTTCAGGCTGCCCCATCCTAAAATGGACCCTCTCGTAGCTCAGGTTACAGGGTGCAGCTAGATGACTGACTCTTGGCATCTAGACCCTCCTCACGCCTGCGATGTGATTGCCTTACTGTTTCTCAAGGTCTCACTATTTTTTCCTCACAAAGTATTAGTTTGAAGAAGAAAAAAAAAACGACAAACAGTTGTATTAGGTTATTTTTTCTAAGTATGCGATATCTAATTGTGGACATTTCACTTCTTTCTCTTCATTTTGTACCATCATCATCACTCGTTGTTGTTCCTTGAATGTTTTTTTGTCTTTTTTTTCATGATTATTGTTCAAGGAGTTACTCATTATATTTGTGGACGTTTCAACAGACCCTCTCTCACACACACACACACACAAATACACTTACACAGACACACACACACACACACACACACACACACACACACACAGACACACAGACACACAAACACACACTTACACACACACACACACACACACACACACACACACACACACACACACACACACACACACACAAACACACACTCACAGAGACATATGCACCCTCACACGTAGACAAAACCATACAGGTCTTTTTGAGGTTTTCAGGTTGGGCCAGACTTCAACCCCCACCTCACACCCCACACCCCTTGCACACCGTGGTATTTATGAGTCAGTGGCTTGCATTTCACAAGGTGTTGCTGACTGCGAGCCCAGACAAGCACGGTCGGCGGTGGGAGAAATGCGTTCGTTCCTGAGAACCCCGCGGCTACGGCTACCACGGCATGCCCTTCCAGAGTATAGCGAGGGGGGCTGTGATGGGTTACCAGAGCAAGAGTTCCTGGCAGACTTAATGGGTGCCGTTTATTAAATTTTCAGCGCAGGAGGGGCGGTTATGACAGATGACATAGAAAATTAGCATTTGTTAAAGGACACGTCGCACACCAACCAAAACCTGAAACCCGGGATTAAAACAACTCCCCACGAAAGCCTTGCAGATGAAGAAGAAGAAGAAAAAAGACTTCCTAGCTTGCTCACATTTAATACCTGTGTGAAATGTAAGATTATTTTTCAAAGAATACTTTTTAATAAAAGTTGTGTTGTATTTATAATAGTTAATAGTACTATTCTCCTTTTCTGCCAATGTGTATTCAGTTCAGCGAGTGGTTTGGGGTAGTTAGACCCCTGGGACATACCCAGTAGCTCTGTGAGTGGAACTCTTTTTTCTGGCAGACGAAAGAAGTGACACTTTTGACAGTTGCTCAGATTTCTGTATAAGCACTGCGGCGGAGAGGAATTGTTGAGGAAAATGTTTGGCACGTCTCCGAGACACAAAAGACGTCAGAGACAGAGAGAAAAAAAAAGAAATTACAGTAGTCTGACATCTTATCTTTTGAGTGTTAATTGTGAAAAAAATAGCACATTTATCTGTGACAGACATGGCTTTGCAAGAACCACAATCTATTCAAAGGCCTCATTTATGAGCAAACTGTTTATGACAGAGGGGAAAAAACTCTTTTGATTTAATCATTTTAATTTCTTCAGCACTCAAACCGCTTGTGATAAAAATCACACGCCTGTTGTTGGAAGTTTCTTTGCCAATAAGTTCTTTTTTTTCTCTCTACCAGTTTTTTATGTTTTGCCCTAAATATGACCATGTGGTTACTAGGTAACTAAGACGTTATCCGTTGCATCTGAATTTCACGAGCCACTTCAGCTCCTAAGCCCTGCGATTTCATATTCTCATGCACGGCTCAGGAGGAGAGCCCTTGGAGAGATTGTGTTAGTTGTTTTTGGAGGAGCTGAGCTGACAGTAAGAGAGTAGCGTGTCGCATTCGGAGCTCTGACAGGGCAAGAGAGATACCATAGCTCCCCACGCCATGCCAAGCGCGTAAGCCCCAGTCAGATAAGGACAGCTGGCTGCTCTCGTCCTCGCTCGCTCGCTCGCGAGGCGGAACACGAAAAGCGAGTTCCCGTTCGTTCATCGGTCATTTAACGCCATTGACACGGCACGTGGCCCCTCTCCAAACGCCAGGGGAGACCCCGCTGCTGACAGTACCGGGGCAAATGGGTCAAAGAGAACAGGTCCCCATAGAACCATCGAAACACGTTGAGTCAAATACAAGACAGTGTTTTAAAGACATTTATTTTTTGTTTTGTTTGTTTCGAAAGGATTGACTCGTTTCATGTGTTGTGATCTTTGTTATTAGTAATTAACCACAATCTGGCAAAAAATTGTAAGAATGACACATGTATATATGTGGATACAGTGAAAGTTTTTAAGAGCATAATTTCACTTGAGCCCTGTTTATGAAACAAATATAAAGTCAAGATTTTGTATTGGCGATTGTTTATGTAAATAGTTGTCTTTTTAAATTACATTTTGTATAAATTCTTGCCTTTTTGTTTATTTTTTTGCTTTGTTTATCATTGTAGATCAAGACAAATTACAAATACAGAAACACTTTGAGAGGTTGATGCACAATGACTTGGCATGCAGAAAATGAAAGAGTTTTTTGTAAAAGATCACACTCTTGTCCCTCCACTACACTGCAGTCCAAATCAATTGAGTCATTTTCACTTTTTATGACAATAAATTAATATCACATCTATGAAAAACTGATTTCTCTTTACATATCATTTCTCTGTATCACACACCTTTGGCAGTCACCCAGCGATGCACTACGGCTCAACACTGGGACTAAATTAACTGTATGAATGACAACAGCAATATCCATTAATTCTTTCTTTAAATTCAGCACTTAGAGATTTTATTATCACCAGGCGTGAATAATTTCATTCTCCTAACAGAGTAACCTGGGCCTCAGATCACATTATATCATGCGGCCTAAGCTTTCAGCATTCAGAGATTTAATTTAATCTTCCTTTCAGTGGTGGCCATTCAGGGAGCCAGACTTTCTGAAAGGAGCCTGGCTTTGGTCTGTGGGGGTGATTGGAGAGTGAATGCCTTTATGCCAGGGGATAAATCACAAAGGTGTTCACACAGGCAGCCATCTCTATGCTCGGCCTTTGCCTCCCCAACCCTCCGCACCACCCCACCCCCACCTCCTTAGGCCAGGTGGCTTATGGGTAACAGCCAGGCCCTTGGTGGCAGCCAGCGATGCTTTATCTCAGTGGTCATCTTTCACTCACCTGCCTGGCCGCTCAGCAGCGGCTAATCGCTTGCGTTGTCAACGGCGTGTTCCGAGATGTGTGGCGGCAGCGGGTATCAATGGCGTGTCCTGATGGGACCCAACCGTAATCGCCCAGATGTCAATCACACCAGACACTAAATGGGCATCAGCTCAGGCAGAGCCTGGGGGAAGCTGCTTCTGCCAGGGCCACCAAAACAGCTTAGCACCCAAAAGCTTAGTCCCCTCTGTTTGCACTCACACATTTGTTAATATTGTTTATGATTATTATGTTCCCTAAAAAAAACCTACCATTAGTCTTTGAAGTACCGCCAGGAATGCTGATAATCCGCAGTTGAAAGGTAGCTAGGGGATGATGTGATAAAATGGCACAAATAACATTGTGTTTTTGTCTGCACAGAGCTATCACATCGGTGTGTAGTCTGTTTTAAACAGATATGTATTAAAATTACACAAACAGTCCTATTTCGTTTGATTTAACTGGATTTTTCCAAAGTGATTCAGAGCTATGGCGCTATGGCATGGAGAATTGTCTCACTTTAGACCATTTTACACTCCAGCCGCTTGCTGTTGACTTTTAAGCACACATGACCCCTGCCCCTGTCTTGACACTACAAGGAGGTCAAGACCAGCTACTTTACACCACGTCTCAGTTGGATGCCCATAACCCATAAAAATGTAATTGGACAGCATTCAGTATCATGTTTTCAAGTTATTCCAGTTCCAGCTCCTGTTTGATACACAGAATTATGTGTGGTGTAAGGTCCTAAGGTCTACATGTGTGTTTTCATCTCTTTGTATGTGATACATAGCTGTTTCCTTTAAACACTCACAAAATGCAGCTTTTTTGACTCGACTATAAGCATCTGGACTCAATTTCAGATGATGTTCCACAAAACAACTTTGCCGACCTGACTATTGCTTATATTCATAAATAATAAATATATTTTTTTTTCCCATGGAGTGCCGCGTCCTATCCTCATGTTTACATCCACATTTGTGATGTACAGGATTTCCGCACTGCAACAGATGTACATATAGAGATTGAGTTGCCTGTTTTTGGAAAATCGTGGCTGGAGCTGTTCTCTACGGTTTTCACAAGGGGCCTTTATGCAGCTGGACTTGAGTCAATGATAAAATTCATGTGTCCCGGAAAGCATGTAAGATATGAACATTCCCTGTGTAAAAATACGATGGTTATTGTATTGAGTTCCATTTCCTGGAGGAATGAAATGTTCCAGAAGTGTGTGCCTCAAAGAAGGGGCCGCCAAAACTATTTAGCAGGTAATGCACTTTATCTCAAATTATAAAAAAATTGATGGAATGTCCCCCTAATTTCACATAATCAGTAGCTGCTACGATGCCAAACTATACAACAAAGCATGAAGGAAGCCAAACATAAAATTCATGCAACATGTCTCAGTCCTGGCCCTGACTTCAGCCTTCTCCTTAGCTTTAACTTCAAGGATCTGCAAATCCTGGCGTTGAGGTGTCAAAAGCCAAGCATCCAAATAAATGTCCAACTTCTACTCAGTGTCCAAGCAACCAGCCCACCTGGGGCCCAGTGTGGTGTGGAGGTCATGTTGGTGGTGGTGGTGGGGGTTGTTGTGTCAGTGATGGTGAACTGACCCTCTGGAAGAGAAATGGTCTTATAGCCCCTGGGCCACGAAATGATCCCCCAGGTTGTTGTGTGTTGTTGGGGGAGAGAGAGATGGAAGGAGCTGGTGGCCCCAGCAGCCTCTGGAGTGCCTGCGTTCGTGCCGTCCACATGTTCATGGCTCAGATGTGCAGCTGTCGGCTCCGAGCAGGGTAGGCACGCGGTGACAAAGAGCAGCTCCATCATTACACCCAACGCTGCAGTGGCAGGCCAACGGCAAAGCGCCTGCCAAACGCCCGCAGCTCCAGCCAAGGCTAACTCCTCAGCCCCCTCCCATGTTATCTCTCTCTCTCCTTCACTGCCTCTCTCTTTCTTTCTACCTCTTCTGGTTTTCTTTAGTCACTCTATCCTCTCTCTTTCCCCTCCCTCTTTCTCTTTCTCTCGCTCTCTTTCTTGATGTTGTTCTGTCTACCTCCCTCAGTCTCTCCTCTCTCCTCCTTCCCTCATCTCTCCATCTTTTCTCCTCTTCCATTTTTTCCTTAGTCTCTCTACCCCCCTCTCTTTCTCTCCTGGCTCTACTCTCTCCATCTTTGCCTCCACCCTCCCTCCCTCTCCTCCCTGTCTTCCTTTCTGGGCAAGAACAGAGCTTGTTCAGAGACCTTCCCCTGGAGTCTCTCTCTCTCTCTCTCTCTCTCTCTCTCTCTCTCCTGCACAGATGTGTCTGTTGGAATACATTAGTCCAAGCAGCTCGGTTCATGCTCATGCATTATATGATTTCACATCCTCACATGGAGCATGTGTAAATGGGAGATTTGCTCTACGGGTCGACTGTAATTTCAGCTAACCTTGTCCACTTCTGTCTCTGCTCGAGTCGGCTGTGTATTTACCCTATTGAACCAACTCTTTTTGAGTGTTTTTTTTTTGCCCTAAAGTTTCATTTTTTCTACGCTACAGAAGCATCAAATGGGAAACAGCCTTGGGTCATTTCTCCATCGGAGGGAGTAGAAGAGCTAGCTACACCAACAATATATGGAGTGGACTACAGTATTAACCTGAGCAGAGTGTTTGGTCAGTTTAGTTCAGCTCAATAAATGCGCAGAATTTATTTCAATTACACCCTTCTGTGTGGCCCCTTTTTAAAAACTTTAATTGGATTTGAGTTTAATTTCCTAAGTTTACTGAATTGCAGTGGCATTCCCCTGGACCCTCAGGGCCCGATTCAGATTGCTTTTAATATCAAATGCTGTTTTTTAACACGCGTTGTCTTTGGTTGCAGTGAAATGGGAAAAATGATCGGTCAGGGTTTCATGGTAGAGGAGAAGGCATGGCGAGTCTAATTACTACTAAGCCCACTGAGGTGCTGTATCGGCCATCTTGTACACAGTACACAGGCCTTCTCTTGATAATGGGAAAACAAATCTCTGCCTTTTTAGGAGCTCTTTAACCAGATCTGATCTCACTCTGCACGGGTGTTTGCATGTTGTGTGGCTAAATAATTCAGTGCATTGCTTTTGAAATAAAGGATCATCGGGCTCTTTCCATGGCCTCCAGACTAGGTCTCAGACCACATCAAAATAACTGTAGTTTGGTGGATAGCGAAGCTTTAATCCGACTGATGAGGCACGCTGGGTATGAATGAGGACAGATAGGGAGCCTGCGGTGCCACCACGCACGGAATGTATCCGTGGAAACAACGTGCTGCTGCGTGAACAGCCTCCAGGCAGGTAAGCTCATCTGTTTGTTTTTTTCTCTCTTCCTCTCTTCTCCCCCACCATCTCTCTCTCTCTCTCTCTCTCTCTCTTTCTTTCACCCCCCTCCTCTTCCTCCGTTGCTCCGTTTCGCTTCCTGCTGTCTGTAAGCCCCCATTGCACACATCATTTTGTGGGTTTTATTAAAATCTTCCCTCCGCCCTCACACCACAGGGTCTTTTCCACGTTTATTCCTGAAAACAAAACAGTCAATATCCTCGCACAAAAACTGCTGATGCAGTGCAGAAGTAGGAGTGAGATGTCAAGGGAGTTACTGTTAGTGCGCACATTATTCATAAATGGGATGCTTCCAATGGCTCAATTAATGAAAATAAAAATCAGATGATGGAATTGAATTAAGATTGAGTTAGACTGATGCAGGCATTTTAATGAAGTGTTAGCTTAACGAAGGTTAGCACAATGCTCTGTATTAGCAGTATATTAGGCCGTGAGATAACTCAAGGCTGAAGTGCAGTGGTTATCGATACCCATTGTGCTGTTACAAAAGTACCACAGCCTTTCTCTCTCTTAATGGGTTCCATATTGATCCAAAATGAAGCTTCCATATTTCACGATAGAATCGATAGCAGGACCATAGTAGTTGATATCGGCTTTCACATACCCATGCCGAATGTAATTAATTGATGAGGTCGAGGCAAATTCATTCGTTCTAAATAATCAGGTTACGGGAGACTAAATTCTTCGGCCGTTACGATTGAGGTGCAAGGCTGTGAAAACTTGGACGAACCGTCTGAGCATGAGCAGAACAGTGGAGCTGGCGAGGCTCTGGCGAGGTCGAAGCCCTGGACTGGCCACCAGCCACCAACGCAGGAGGGAAAATTCCCACCATTTCTTTAAAAAGCATGGCGCAAATGAAGGCTTTTATCCCAGGAATTAAGTAAGTGTGTATGTGTGTGTGTGTGTAGTGTGTGTGTGTGTGTGGATGCTAACGGGTGTCTTTGGGTGGAGAAATTCTCCAGGCACAACCTCCCCTGCGTGTGTGTGTGTGTGTGAGTGTGTAGCACGCTTTGGAAACAGCCTCATGCCTTTCCCCTGGAGTTAGCCTCACATATTGATGGTATTATGACCAAGACATGCACAATCATGCCCTTGAGGTGGCAATGATCCAGGAACGGCAGCTGCTCATCAATCATACAGTGAGAGCCTTTGAAACCTGGGAGGGGGTGGAGGTGGAGGTGGGGGGACAACATTTTTCCTCTATCTGCTGCTCCGCAGGTGTTGCAAGCACAAGGAGTTAGGAATACATTTTATTTGGGGATGTAAAGGAATAAAAATGACCCAAATGGGAGTTTGAGAGCATACACTCTTGTCAAGAATTTAGACCTCACACTAACACCGACACACACACACACACACACACACACACACACACACACACAGAGAGAGAGAGAAACTGAGAGCGAGAGTGACCAATACACACATGCACACACATACACACACATACACACACGCACACACACTAGCACACACACACACACACACACACACACACACACACACACACACACACACACACACACACACACACACACACACACACACACAGATAAACCCCAACACCCCTCCAATTAACTTTATGGGCAGCTTCACATCTTCATGTCTTTGCCTAGGTGGTTATAAAAGGCTTCTTATGAAACAGATTAATGCCTAATTCCTAATTATTCCTCGTCTGGATCCAGTGGTTTGACAACATGTGAGATACTCCCTTCAAACTCAATTTAATTATACCGCTCTGATACGAAGCACATGCCTCTGTAGAACAGGCAACAATCCACCACTTCTTCTCCCTTACCCAATCATGCCTTTCACCGCAACACAGCCATTCCTAAATCCTATTTGATCGAAATAACTGCTCACGGAACCGGCTATAGTCGGGTAGAACTTTGTGGAACAAGAGCAGAAGCATGAAGTAGGGCATGAATGCAATTTTGCAAAAATTGCAAAAAGAAAATGATAGATCCAGAGGTGTTGCTTCATGACGGGTCTCTGACGGATGCTGCTTCTTTTGAGCATTTCTCAGAAAATACGTGATCAGCCACGTCCCTTTTTACCCCATGCAGTCTACAAAATAAGTGACTTTGTTTGATGTCACATTTATGCTCTTCTCATGAATATGTGTGGAGTAGGACACACATCTGACTGACTTAAGTACTTTTCCATTGTCAAATACAAAAAGCTTTCATTTGATACCAAACATGACATGCTTATCCCTGAAACTACATTTTTGGTAGATTTTATATGGTATGAAAGAGGTGTGGATGATGATGTCATTCTTGAGAAATGCTCCAGGGTGCCGAAACAACACCCATCAAAATGCTGAAACAACACCCATCAAATGCTGAAACAACACCCATCAAATGTTAAAACAACACCCATCAAATGCTGGAAACAACACCCATCAAATGCTGGAAACAACATCAATCAAATGTTGAAACAACACCCATCAAACAACACTGTACAAAAATGTATTGGTAGCCTACTTCACGGTTGTGCTGAGGTTGTACTGGACTAGTAGGTGCAAGGGGCCATCAGGTAAAGGAGCGTTGGAGTGTTGGAGGACGTCAGGATGTCAACATACAGCCTCCGCTGTGTTCATTCTTGGAAGTCCAAGCCACTGGCCCCCAGAGCCCTGACGTCCATCCATCTGCTGAGTGACCTAAATACAGGGCAACATCTGTGGAAAACAGAGCTGTTTGTTGTGAAAACACTCAGTATCAAAATGCGCACACATAATCACAACACACACACACACACACACACACACACAGTAGAAAATGCACACATACACACACACAAATGTGACTTACACAGAGTCATAAATGCACACACACACACACACACACACACACACACACACACACACACACACACACACACACACACACACACACACACACACACACACACACACACACACACACACTTTAGAGGGATTTTAGTGTTGGCGCGGCCTGGCAGGAATGCTGCGATGTGAAAGCTGCACTGAGTGGCTGGGCAGCGTTCCCCGGCAGTGCTGGCCTGTGAGAGCTTGATAGCGTGATAACACCCTCTCTCCTGTATTCAGTTTGCTCGCATCTAGTTGACATTTGCACACAAACAAACAAATAAAAATTGGATCGTGACATTTCAATTCGGCTTGTTATGGACATAATGGATTTATGTGCAAAGGTACGTCAATAATGACCAACACGTACGCAAACAAAGGCCACATGTCTTCCTCCTGCCGGCAGTTAAAGGAGGTATGGATTAGAAACAAGAACCAGGAAGGAACCATCTTACTTACCTGATCAGCCAAGCAAAGTGGACAGTTTAGTCTATAGTGGATCTATACTGCAAGGTCGGAGGTCATTCACACACACTCCCTTGGTGAGCACAAAGTGATTTTCTCAGCAAAGTCAAGTTTCAGTTCAAAAACGTTTCGAAACGCTTTTGTGAGAACTGCACATCTTGAGCAATAAAAAGGTACTTTGGGATACAAAAACTGAGAACACATGGACACTGTGCACTCACACGTACACACACACACACACACAGAGACACACACAAGCACACATGCACTCACACAGACACGCACACACACATACACACACACACACACACACAGCTGATGGTCTGTTTTCTCTCAATGGTTTGTATTGAAATTCAGTTGTGGGAATATTTTTCTTTTCACTTGTGAATAAATTACACTGTGAAACAATAGGAAGTCATAATTTCTCTCTCTCTCTCTGCAGTATTTCTCTGGCTGTGTATATGTGTCATGGGCCTTTGTTTTCGAGCACAAGTCTCCTTGCGAAGTTTCTTGGAGGCCTGTTGATTTTACAGGCTCGTTTTCTATCTGTGTTTGAGCTGCTGAAAAGTGCGGCTCTGAGCCCAGCGCTTCATTCATCTCAGGCAGGCCACGCCAGGCTAGGCTTTCAGACGCACGTCCGCTCAGCGCACAGTGAGAAATGACTCTGGCTTATGAAGTTCGCCCCGGCAATTTTTTAAAAGGTGTAATTCCACCCCAGCTCTGTGCAAGAGAGAGAGAGAGAGAGACAGAGAATGAGTGAGAGGGAGAGGGGAGAGAGAGATAAAGGGATAGAGAAAGAGAGAGAGAGAGAGAGAGAAGGCCGCTGAACCAAACACCAGCATCATTCAGCTCTCTCAAAAAGAGCTGCTCTGCACGCCGACTATGGGATCGTATTTCCCCCTTTGCAAAAGACTGAACCTGCAAAAGACTGAACCTGCAAGCTCCTGAAAAGAAGGGGGAGATGTGTGTGTGTGTGTGTGTGTGTGTGTGTGTGTGTGTGTGTGTGTGTGTGTGAAGGGGGGGGGGGGTACTTTTAGAATGGCTCCCATCATTGTGTTGCCCAAGCTCAGGGCTCATGCAGTTGCTATAGCAACAGCGTTCCTCACTCACGCACACACACACACACACACCACACACATGCATACCCACACGGTCGCGGTGACATCATTCAGGGCCGTGCGTGGTGCGTGATGGCCTGTGTAAATATTCATGTTGGATAAGAGGGAACTTGTTCCGGCTCAGGGAGCTTGTGCTTACTCCACATGTCACAGGGTTAATACACATCTCACAGCGCCTCAGACCCGTGCTGAGTTATGCCTGGCCTGCCAGTGTGCACATACATATTTGTGTAAATATATATTAAATGTATGGGGGGAAAAAGGGGGTGAAGGGTAATTAAACAATATTGATTGTGGAGAAATTTATTCAGGGATATTTTTTTTGTAACGTATAGTTTGTCTTAAGCTGGGCTCTCATGCCAGGCTGCATGACATAGAGAAACAAGCATGAGTAGACACACAATTAAGGGTTCAGAAAGACGCAAACCACATGTTGAAAACCTCACAGCTGGACCAAGATACTTAGGGAGTCAAAGGCTATTTACATTTGCATTTTGTATACATTTACATTTTTCCCTTATGTTTAGTCACCGGAAAAAGAACGGAGGATGAGAAAAGTCCCTCACAAATGTTGGCTGTACACAAAATTGTCGTAGAATTTATAGCGACTGAAGGCCGAAGACAGTTATCTGAGCCGCTGGGAGATATTTAGAAATATTCTGTTTCCGGCTGGCTGCTTGTGATCAGCCGTGACCTTCACAAGCAAATAGCTTTTCCATAAAGTTTACAGTTTCTCACCAGTCATGTGGTTCTGGTTAAAAACAGCACTGCTACAACATCTGAGAAAATCCCTTCAAAAAAAGAAAAGGAGAGAGAGAGAGTCCATGAGAGTGAGAGAGAGGTACATAGAGAGAGAAGGAGAGGGAGAGAGAGTCCAGGAGAGTGAGAGAGAGGTACATAGAGAGAGAAGGAGAGGGAGAGAGAGGTACATAGAGAGAGAAGGAGAGGGAGAGAGGGAGAAAAAATACCTCAAATACAGTAGTGACAGAGCAAGTATAAATATGTGATGGGAGTCGATGGTATGATTTCTATTAGCCGTACTTTGACTTAAATCAGACACAGAATGCTTTCATGGTTAGCCTTTTTTTTCCTCGTTCTCCTCATTTCCATCGCCCCGCTCTCTCTTTTTATAAAACATTAACTTTCAAAAGCCACTTGGTGTTTATTAAACGCTGGCGTGGGGTAGCAGGGGACGCTGGGGGGCTACGTACGTCAGGGCCAGCGCTATGCCACATCTGGACCTCTCCTGTGAGGACCCTATTCAAACACCCCCGCGTTTCAGTCTGAACTTCACAAAAAAAAAAGAAAAGAGTAAAACTTTGACCCATCTCATATAAAACAGACTGAAACCATCTTGTGGGCCAAACCTGGTCTTTCTCCCCAAGTCACTGACTGACAAAACGTTTATTTCCATGGCAGTCTGTTTTTCTTTTTCGTCTCACTTTTTTTTTCGGTGTTTCTCCTGGTCATTAGAGAACCTGGTTTTTCAGCGTATGGATAATTGGCTAGCCTTTAATTGGTGTCAGAGTCTGTGGACTGCTGGAGTGGGGAGAGGTGAGGTGTGGTAACAGTGTTAGCCTGGGGAGCGGCACCTGTCCAACGAGCAGAGGGATGCAGGGAAGGGGAAAAAACAAATGGAACACTAACCCCCCCCCCCCATAAACACACACACACACACATACCACCACCCCCACCAGCACTCTGAGGTGGAAGAACATAGGTAGGTAGGGTAGGTGGAGAGGGTGGGGTGGGTGTAGTTGGTAGAGTGCACATAGTTTTTCGACTCCTTTTTGGTCAATGGTGACTATAAGTGTAGCTTTTCTTCCGATTTGACCCTGTGTAACTCGCTATCAGAACTGTGTGAAAGTTAAGAGCCAGAAACCTATCAACCGAATTAGGAATGACTTTGATGATGTTTTAAAAATATCCCTTCAGCTCCAGTCAGTAGAGGGGCTTTTGTACACAACCTTTTCTTGGATCGTGTGAAAGGAGGTCTTTACGAGTTTAATAACAAGTAAATTGGGAAGAATTGGGACACTCTGGATGTAGACACCAGAGTCAAGACACAACAGAGGAACTCAGTACGTGGTGTGATTCACCCATTTCAAAACCAGATGTCTCATTGGGTCATGTATGGGAACACTATTTGAAGCATGGTGTGAGAACTTGCTCACATACAAAATACATTAAATACATTCAAAATATGGGAAGATTTTGACATGAAGATTAAAATATGCAACTTAACATTAAATGCATGGCAAAATACTGACTTTTAATAAAACAGCATACTCCACAAAAATAACTTTGAAATGGAAACGAACACCCTTTAAACAGATTAAACAGAGTTCAACACATTTTTAACACATTTTGCCGATTTTAACATTTTAATGAGCATTGTCTCCTTCCTTTTTTATGTGTTTTTATTTGAAAAAATAATGAGGTCCAAAAGCATGACACAATTGTCTGATTGTTCCTTTCTTCAGCTTCCTCTGGCTTTGAACACAACTTTGACTGTGCACAGCGCACTTTCCCCTCAAAGAGAGCAAAGCAGATATTTCCCTTTGAAGCCCGGTGTTGGCCTCCTGGCTAAATATAACCGCATTGTCACTCCGGGTTGAAAGGTCGGTGGCAAAATTATACCGGTGCCATTTAGGAGACCTTGACGGGGGCTAATCGTTCTCAGACCTTCGACCCACTCTAATCCATCTCTGCTGGTGTCTCCCCTTCTTTGTTGTCAAATTTTTCTTTTTCCTTTTTTTTTATTGAAGTTTGGCGAGGGGAACAATGGACTAGCCCCCGCGTGACTAAGTCCCCGGGCCGGCCCATTGAGAAGCCATCGAGAGGGTCGGAGGAGCGGGCGTTGGGTGCAGTGAGGTAAGACCGTGTTGGTATTCGCTGGCCTCGCCGCCCAGGCGCCACACGAAGCACAGGCACTGGCCTGCTCTGTCAGCAACACTGCTGAACCATGAACACTGACACACACACACAGAGAGAGAGAGACAGAGAGAGAGATAGAGAGAAAGAGAGAGTTGTGGAATGCCGTGGCTGCTGTGAACTCCCTACTGAGGGAAACCCAATACAATGACACTGTGGGCTTTTAGTCTTTCATTTTCTTAGTCCTCTTCTTCATCTGTCTTTTCTTTTTTTAAAAACTTCCCGCTGTATTCTGAACCGACTTATCTCCTCTCCTGCTCTCTTCTTTTCTCTCCACTCCTCTCTCTCTCTCGCTCAACCTCTTCCCTGGTCACATTCTTTGGTGTATTTAACCAAGTCCTCTTTTTTGTTTTGCTTTTGTCTGTCCTCTTTTCAACCCTACACTTTTATTCTTTTCACCCAACACCCCACACCCCCTGTCTCCTCTCTCCATCAATCTCCTTGTCTCAGCATTGGGTCGTGGGTGTGGTTTGTAAGGGCTGGCTGTCACCTTCCCTATTGATGCAGAGTCCGGAACACATCTGGAATGGTCTGAAATGGAATAGATTGGTCTGGAATGGAATGGAATGGTTGCGGCACATCACTTCCAGGCCAGGGCCAAACCCGTTTCCAAAACTAGCTGCTGTCGGAGTTGTGCCGTGTGTGTGTGTATGTGTGGCTCAGGGTTTGACAGCGGTGGTGAAAGCAGGAAATAGGCACTGGGCATTTAACTAATGGTACTCTGATTCCACCCTGTGAGTCGACTGAAATAGAACACACACAAACACACACACACAGAGACACACACACACACACTCAGACACAGATGCACAGAGAGGCTCTATGCAGGTGATCCTTTGAAGGGATGATCGCTTTCCCTCTTTCTTGGGGGTGCTGGAGGAAGTGAGTGAGAGGGGTTATAAAAAAAGAGACACACATCAGTCATAATGTATGTTGTGCTGGGTGCAGTGTTTCAGGAGCGACGTGTTCTCCTCACGAAGCATCCAGATGGAGGCAGCGATTCTGCAGCGTTGCTGCCGGCTGCTCACTGTAAATTGGAACCACGTTTGCCAGAAAATGGCGTTTTAGTAATATTTCATTAACTGAAACGTCGCATTAGGCTTTTCACGTGGGCTTTTTCTCTTGTTTCTTTTTTCGTTGAAGTTGAAGTGGTTCAAACGCGGCGTGTGAGGCAGCATGTTTAAAAGTAATTTGCGTTCAATGGCTGGGTTGTTTCCGAGCCCAACTCAAAGGCGGTTTAGTCGTGCCACTATAAACAGCCTTTGGCTCGGCGAGAAGCTAAAACCGTACCACACATATGGAACAAACACCGAAACCAACTGTCTGCCGGCCAGATGACATACACGGTAATGGCATAATTTATCAGGAGGCTTTCACCAGCTCGAGTATAACCTAGCCTCTCCACTGTTACAATGAAGTGTCGTCGCACAGCCGTCCTGCAGGCAAATGAGAGGTCACAGAAACCAGCAGGTGTTCAAACATGCAGGAGAAGAAGCAAACCAGTACATTTATGGCCCCAAGTTAACATAAATTATAGGATTGAAACCCATTATTTATGCTAAGATTTTCAAATTATTTTTTTAGGCTATTTTTAAACTAAACCATCTGTTTTGTGGGCAAACAGCAATATGATAATCTCCTTTCAATCATTCCCGACATACATCACTTGATCTTACCTGTTATGGTATCAGTTCCTATATGAAGTAGTGTTATGGTATAAATTTTCAGTGTTGTTCAGCTAATTGGTAGTCTAGATATATTATGTGTAGACATGTACACAATTTTTGTTAAGTAGGAACAACGAAGTAAGAGTTTATTTTCTCAGTAGTCAGATGAATTTATTGAAATTCACAGTAAGGCTTTTGTTGGCATAACTGTCACAAGGATTGTATAAGCATGTGTGGGTTAATAGTTCCATCATTTAAAAAACAATTTGTGGAAGTTGAGCAGGCTGCAGCGAGAGACAAGAGGGTAATAGAATAAACTGAAACCTGTTTAACAACTGTCATGGCCTCTTCCAAAAGTGTCAGGGTCAGGCTGTTAGCTCTGACCTGCCATCAGGGAATATTACTGCTGGTTACATCTGTTATGGCACATTTATGACATGGTTGTAGGACCTTTATGATTGGTGGACTTAAGTGGACACATTCCAAGGGTTTTGGAAACTTGATATCAGATGATTTGTCTGAGGAACATTAGTCTCTCATGCTCTCTGACTCTCTCTCTCTCTCTCTCTCTCTCTCTCTTCGGTCTGCATGCGTGCCCACACAAATTGACTTGCACAAATGCATGTACTTTCAGGCACAGTAATGGACACATACATTTGCCACCCACGTCTGCACGCTCCGACACACAATCACACATACACACACACACACACACACAGAGTTCTTCATGCCACTGAGATTGAGCGATGTGTGTGTGTGTGTGTGTGTGTGTGTGTCTAGTGTGTGTGTGGGGTGTGGCTGTGGCTGGTTGCCTGTGGCAGTGCAGCTCTTTAGGAGAATAGATTGCACTGTTCCCCCCCCTGCAGTTTGCAGGGTCTCAGGTGTCCTGGTGGACATGAAGTCACCTTGTCATTTAATATCGTCCCCATTTAAACAGCTGTAGGTCACGCATCAGGAGTGGAGTGAGAGCGAGAGAGAGAGAGCAGAGTGAATAGTGGGTTTAATTATGCAAGTGTATCTTTCACTCGCTTCATTTCCAGCACAAATGAAAGTCTGCCTTCGTTTAAACACACAAAATCCCCCAAAAATGGCATTGATTGAATTCTTTCTTCTCTATTTCATGGAGCCGAGGCGAGGAAGGGGGAAAGAGGGAAGAAAGGAGAAAATGGCTTAAATAAACTGCACATGTTGGGAAACGTACGTGCTTGAAGGGTCAAAAGGGCCTCCAGTGCATGTGTCATTTACAGCAATTTAGCAACGCTGACCACCAAAGCATTTGGCTTGATTTGAGTCTTGCGCTTGTGAGAAAAAAAATACTGCGCTGCCTTCATAAATCTTTAATTGTAAACATGCTTTAAATTCTCATGACAAGGGGGAATAACAAGACTAAAATGTGAGCCACAGTTGAGAGACAAGCTTATGTAAAAAAAAAAAAAAAAACTGGGAAGGACACTCAATGAAAATGTCTTCTGTCCAACATCACAAATGAACGCACACTAACCTTGCTACCATATACAACCAAGCACAATCACGCATGTCTGTGGATGGAGATTGAAAGTATTTATTCCATTTTGGTGTTAATCCATTCCAAAACCATTGGTACACGGCCTGATTGAGTTATGCAGAATTGCACAACACCATCGCCAACATGAAACCGAATAAGGGGCCTGTTGTCCTCTATTAAAGTCTGTCCGCACAGACAGCTGGTTGCACTTATGTTTAATTTCAGATAAATTAGCTTGGTGAGTCTTGTTAAATAAACACTTGGCCATCCAGGCGGTTATGACCAATGGGTTTATTACTGGTAGGCGATGATTATTAGCCATAATCTGAAAGCAATTTTGGCATGCTTATTATCTGTGTTTGTGTTTGCCATCCTAATTAGGGTACTTGTCAGAAAGATTGAATATTTCACATTTAGCGGGTCACGCCGGTTCGACCTGTTATGACAAGGTAGGTTGCGGAGATATGGTGAGTGGTGAGCGTAATTGCCGACAAACATACACAAAGACAAACCCAGAAGGTCTTGTCTTTGTGTTGATAGCCTCTTTCGTGAAAATACTGAAAAGGAAGCTAACTTGCCTTACACTATTTATGTTTACGATTCGGACAATTTAAGCAAGCAAAGACAAGGCTACCACAAGGCAAACAAAAGAGGCTTCAGTTTAAGTCATCGTACAGTGCTAACTTGACCGAGTCTTGCATGGGAGTGTGTTTTATTTCATAAACGCTTCAGTACCTGCGACTCAGTAAGGCGAGATGGTCATGAAACGCGCTGAAGTCACTCTAATGAAACGCTCCGATGATTCTGCTAAATACCTCTGCGTGCCACATGGACGTTTGCCATGTGTAGAGCCATGTGTGGATTCTTAACCTTGGAAATAACACATAATCTCGATGATTACTCGTCTCACACTCCAAGCTGTAAGTCATCTCCCCTCCAAAACCCGCACAGAGAGTCCGCAGGTCCAGAGGGTCAGAGGGTATATGTGCTATTTCTCCGACGGGGCTGATTAGAAAATTGCCGATCAGTATGTTAAAAGCCAGGATGTTTGAAAACATTACTTCTGGCTGCAGACAGACATCCCATGGGCATCTTGTTTATTTTTGTCAGATGGGTGCCCCTCCCCTTTTTGTGTACAGTTTTTTCCTTCCTTTTTTACAAAAAAAAAATCTTATTAGTCAGCAATGTAAATCATCTCAATACCCCTCAGCACAAGCCGGATTTATGAGCCAAAATAATAACCAGAAGGTCAGAATGAGGTCTGTGGAAGCAGCCTCCGCTGCATAGTAAATCAAGGCCTGCGTCCGCTGGAGTCGGAAACCTGCTGAAATTAAAACACTTCTGTGGCTCCTGTGCCACTTCATTCAGTGTCCCATTAATATGCAGATCAAAGAGACACTCATTTTCCCCAGCAAACAGAGGGCACCCGGGCTCCTACCATTGTCACAGACTCAATGTACATGAGCCGACTTCAAATGACATCGTCATTAGCAGTGATTGAGTTAACCTCTGCAACTGTCGCTCGGCTTTGATTAAGGTTATACAAATAACCCTGCGATAATCCTCGGATACAGTCATTTTATACACACACGTGCAGGGGCGGACTGGGACCAAAAATCGGCCCTGGCATATTTGGCCCAAACGGCCCTCAAATCGGTCTGGCACACCTAATTAAATACAAAATCTACCCTTAAATATGCATATATTTTCAACTGTCATGGAGCACTGAAAGTGATGTAGGCCTCATTGGTTATCACTCTGACTGATCAGAGGTAGGCATGGAGCACATGATCTCCATATTCAAGTAGGCTATACAAGCATTTATTAAAGAAGAGTTTCTGCTTGAATCAGAGAATCATTTCAAATTAATCAATAGGCTACATTATCAACTATACAATGCTCAATTGACAACTGAAACAACACAAAATAAACAGGGCTGTTGCTGGAAATATTTTATTCCTGTAGGCTATACTACCTACATTGCTGGTACATTTCGGAACAGTATAGCTATGAACTAATTATTTAAAGTGTCTTCCAGTAGCCTATCGTATAGCCTATATATAGCTTAGTTGGCTTGTGCATGACTTGACGTTTTGTAGCCCACATTTCCGTCAGTGTAGGCCTACAGTCTTTTAGCCCATCTTCACCATGATAACCCTTCTCAGATAGAAACCTTCTCTACTTTGAGCGACCAACCACCACTCAAGCCATCAATGTTGAATTTTGGGCGTCTGACGGACACTGATCAATCTGACCAATAGGCCTAACGTTGATTTGACACTCTTTTGCTGTCCGGGTTTGCAAATTATTCATTTAGAAAATTTAATTTGCACTATTTGTTATTATAATCACAGCACGGCCTTACTATGTTATTATTAGGCAACCATATCATTACATTATCAATGAATAAGTCATCATAATCATCATAGTCAGCATGGCATGTCACACATAGCCTACCTGCTCCACCACTGAGTTCTTATCATGTAGCCTCAACTAGGCTCGCACTCTCCCTCTGCTCTGTATGCTTGCTTACATCCTCGTTCAAACTCAACAAACTTCAACATGTTGCTGACATATGCTAGCCTACTTGCAACGTTTTTTTGACGCTTCTACATTGGTGTTAATTTTGCACAATTGTCACTACCGGCACCCGCCGCAATTTCGTGTAGGCAACTTCGATTAACTTTTGATGCGCTCACAGAATCCTGGCTCTGAGCCAAAATGGGAGGGGTGGGGCCTGACGTGAGCTGTTATTGGATCAGTCCAGTGTCAATATTGAAATGTAACCAATGGGCCGCTGATTGTCCTTACTTTGGGCCGATCGTTGGCCAAAATAATTAAGTTATATATAGCCTATTCTATCGGCCCCAAAGGTGTGTCGGCCCACCGGGAAAATGCCCGGTATGCCAGATGGCCAGTCCGCCCATGCACACGTGCAGGTAGACAGAACTGGATAGATGTGTAGGATGGACTAGATTAGATCAATGTTGCAACGGTCTAGTTCAGGGGTATTAGTGGGAGGGCAGTCCGAACCGCAAAATCGAAGACGTTAATATTTGTTTTCATGCAGCGGACAATTAATGATTTCATTCTCCGATGGTGAGGTCATTCTCTTCCTCTCTCTTTCCTCATCACTCTCACTGATGGGAAAAATGCATGAAGGTGCAGATACGAGTCGATCTGCCGGTTTACACACTGGCATCCCGGGGTCAGGTTTTTGCGAGTGCTCAGGTTGCAACCTCACAGGCCCTGCGTGAGGAGGGCAGCTGCTCGCCAACCAGCCCCCACCCCCCTCTACCCTCTCCATCTCCCCGCTGTTAGAGTTTGGGGCGGATGCTCTTCACTTCACTTCCTCTCTCTTTTTACAAGATTTCACACCCATACAACAGCGCAATCACGCAACGCTCACACACACCCTCACATACACACACACACTTATGCATACGTACATAATGCCTGCATTGCTGATACCCAGTCTCGCTGTACCAATCTCATCATTTAATTACAAGGATTAGCCAACTTCAGGCACATTCGGAGGCGGAAGCACCTGCCACGATGGTAATTACAACAAAACATGGCTGTATGAACAGCTGCCTGACACATTTTCGAAGCGAGCAGGCCACAAATAACACTCACAAAAGGAACGAGAATGTGCGCGAGAGAGAGAGAGAAAATACTGCTCGTTTTACAATGGTGTTCATTAACATGCGATATGTCGTAAAAAGGGAATCCGTCATAGAGATTTACATTCCACTTTGTGTCAACAAATGTGCTTAAGTATGATGACCTTCTGAGCAAATGAGGGAGGAAGAGAAAACAATGTTGTGGTTGTCTCTCTCTCTCTTTCTCTCTCTCTCTCTCACTTTCTTGTACAGCAACTGTTTTCCTCATAATAGTTGTGGTACTGAAATCATGAGATAAGGACAAGAGGACAAGAAAGAGATAGCAGAACACAGAGAGAATAAAAGAGAAAAAGAAGAGGGGGAATGGGTGAACAAGGGATGATGCATTAGAAAAGAGAGAGAAATATCAGAAAAAGGGAAGGAGAGAGAGGGGGAGGAGATAGAGAAAGAGTAGAAGAAAAAACAGAACAAAGGTGAAGTATAAACTCTACAGCTCATTTGTCTCTCTTGACACTTTAACCTGGAAAAAAAAAAGATTATTGTTCATCAAGGAGACTGAAAGATTAATTATGTTTCCTGAGAAAGGGGGGAATTGTCTGATTTACCTCTTCCCACACCAAATATTTTGCACAGGTTGTCATTAACCATTCCCCGAGGGTGTGTGTGTTTAAAGCGCGTGTGTGTATGTGGTTGTGGTCGCCTCCGGGTCAGGTGGGGTTAAGTAAAAGAATACCTCGGATAATTAAATTTTTAAAAGAAGTAATATGAGGTTACTTTGCAGACACTTTTAAGTTATGGGAACCTCAAACATGTTGAGTTTCTCTACCTTCACATCTGAGAAAACAATAACATCAGGCCTGTTAGCATTTAAGCCTCCCTCACTCACTCTCTCTCTCTGTGTCTCTCTCTCTCTCTCTCACTCTCTCTCTGAGTCCTTAATTCTCCCATTCGCCCCCTCAGGCTCTAAACCACCTACTGAGAGAATGTGAAATATCACCGGCGGCTGGCAGTGCCTCACTGGTGGACAGACTCCCTAAATTACCAAAGCCACAGCTCCTATAATTCTGCTTTAATTGTCTGGAAGCCCGGCATTCAGGTGTCGAATAATTCCGCCTGGCCTCCCGGTCGCATTGAAATTCCAAAGCGGGCTCTCCCCCGGGGTCACAGTCACGGCGTCGGACTGGATACATTTGAATGCGAAATCTAACCATCCGGCAGCACAAATGAGGGCCATTGTGCACCGGCAGGTCCGCGCTGCCTCTATTCAGGCTATTCCTCGAGTCCTATCGGCCGAAGATTTATGTATCATTTAGGAAATAATGCAGTGAAGTTCTCCGCAGAGTTTCTTGCGGAGAAAAAGAAAGGGATACAAAAAGTGTTAAGAAAAAAAGAAGTCGCTGCTAAGTGAGTCATCGCAGCTGTACACTTTTTTTTTTTTTTTACTTTTGAGGTTTCAATACCTCTCCCTTCATTCCCCTAAAGGAGACGCCGTGTCAAATTCACATTATGATCCTTGCTTACTGGCATTATGTGCATATTACTCTAGACATCTATAAAGTTTAATAGTACCGCAGGGGTCAGCGTTGTCCATGTGCCAGCTTTTTGCTGTGCGGGACGAGCAGAGGGTGGCGATGTCACACACCATCTCATTACGCCCTAAACCCGCTTCCAGCTGCTCCTATTAGGGGTTTTATTACATGGCCGTGACCACAGCTGTGCTGGCATGGCACTGTATGGGATGCTCTGTGTGTCCAGAACACAGAGAGACAAGCAAAGAAATTGCATTAGCACACTTGGCGCGGATTTAAAAGCACAAATTCCACGACAGAATATTAAATTTACCAATCAAATAATTTGGTAACCCGAGAGCAATTTGGACTCGAATGCGCTCGCAAAGCTGCGACCCAAATAAACAGTTGGGAAAAAGCTGTGAGTGTCTGACGCGGGGGCCGGGGGTGTGTGTGTGGGGGTTCGATCTGTTTGGTGCAAATCTAATCCCCAATAGAGACTTACACTTAAGAGACACAATAGCAGTGAAGCTAGCAGCCATCACTAGAATTTAGCCTTGCTAGCGCACTAGCCTCAGCATGTTTAGTTTCGCTAGCACACTAGTCCTCCCACTCCCATGCCAAAAGGTTCCCAGCTTCCATCCCTATTCCCAGTGAGAGACATTGTAACACAAAGTGGGTTACACAAGAAGCTGGCTCCATTCCATCTCCTATAGTCTTGGCAATACCCTCCCCCGCTCAGGGAAATGGCTCCTTTGGAGTCATTTCACGTGTTTCATTTGACGAGCAGACCGTGGCAGGGAGAGCCAGACGAGGTAAAGGCAGCCAACTGGACTTTTTAATTGTCCGGTTAAATTAAACGCATCTTTGATCATTCTCCGTCGACTGTCCTCCCACAGGTTGACGGTGACTAATGGAAGCCTGGGTTTGGTCACACGGCCGGCTCCGGCTGGCGGCCGAGCCCATCTTTATCATATGCTTCGTCATACTCATTAATTAATTAGCCTGTTGACCCCATGGGATAATAGGAAGCTCTCCACCCCGCCCAAGACACACACACACACTGTACATGCATACACACACATGCACAGCAGTGTTTTTTTTTTATATATTTGTATTATTTTGTGGCGCTGAACACATTTATGCTCCAGGCTGAATCTGCCCGCATCTGAAGCAATAACAGGCAAATTAGATAAACTGCCAGTCACCACGAGCAGCTCTGCCTGAATATATTCAACGTCTCAACTCATGATGGAATGTTTGGACAGCTGAGCGAGCAAGGTTAATGGGTGCAATGAGCTGCATCTTTTTTTTAGGGAAGGTAGGAACCATGGCGGGTGTTTCTAGCTACATTTCGACGCTAAAGCTATTCTAACATATTCCCTCCAAATCAGATGTCGCTTACATTTATATGAGGCTAAGGGAAGAAACCAGCTGAGCAGTGGCAGTAGGAGCATTGAGTTTGGCCTGCTGGTGTACAATGTGTCTCGGTATTGATTTATGACATATCTCATCTCGCATGGTATTTTGTCAGTATGAACGATTTTGATGTGATACTAATTGAAAGACATTTTGTGATTTACGTCTGGTAAACCAAAATGATATGGAAGGGCGAAAAAAATCAATTTACTGTCCCACTCAAATGTTATGACAATTTTTACAACCTTGGAATGCTACTGCCATTTATAGCCTTTGAGGAGGTATGAGCCTGTGGTGTTTCAAATTAGCCTGATACTGTAGATGATCTTCATCGCATTTAACTGCCAAGAGTCATTACATGAATGGGAACGAAATTACAAGTAGTTAATTTCAGATGGTAATCTAGTTAAAGTGATTCCTATTTCATCTGATTTAGTTTTCTGCAGGCTATCTTTAGAGCTGCCCTTCCTCCAAACACACACACACACATAACACACACATAGACACACAAATGTTAGGCTTGCTGTGAGACACTGTTGCTGCCAAAGATTCTCCCCAGGTCTAACAACGTGATTTCTGACATTTCATTCCTCTCCCCTAAGCACAAGGATACATTCATCCAGCCTTTAATCCACGAGGTATGGGGGGGTGGGGGAGGAGAGGGGGAGCTGATCTCAGGGTGGCCAGGTTTCTACGTGGGAGCTGTGGCTTCCCACCACCCCCAACCGCCCACACCACCCACCCCCCCACCTACCTACCTACAACCGCCCACCAGCTGGAGAAACCTGACCCTCCCTCTCTCCTCTCACCCCGAGCAACCACCGCCGTGTGATGGAGTGAGTAACAGGAGCCAGATGTTTGGCTGCTTGGCCACTATCTGACGCTGGCGATGGCGGCTCCCAGGGCCGGCTTCTTCTCCGCCTGGCCTCCACTGGTAAATGAAGCTGTTCGCTGCTCCCATCTGTCTTAACGCACAGGCCCTTCCTCCTTCCCCTCCTCCTCTCTACCCCTCCTCCACCCACCAACCTCCAGGGTACAGCGGCCCTCTTTGGAAAGAGGATCTTGCTGGCTGTCTAGCAGAGGGGTGTGTGTCGCATTTGTGTGTGTGTGTGTGTTGTGTGTGTGTGTGTGGGGGTGCAGAATGATAAAGTGTGCAATGTGATGCCCATGGATCTTTTCCAGTTCTGCGTTTGAGTCTTGGGAAAAGAACAGCGATTGGATTCCATGGATTCCATGCCCCGGCCTTTGTTTATTGTTTATTAAGCATAACTGCTCGGTGGTATGGATCTGTACACACAACGGGACCACTAAAAGGGGCGACCAGGAGGACCAGGAGAGACCCAATCTGTCTGTGAAGAGACCCAGTCAGAGCCTCTGCTGTTCTCAGTGTATTTTATGGTGCTATAATGTATTTAGTGTTGCCTCTGCTTAGCTGTGCTCCCCCTCATGTATTTCAGGATGAGCAGATCCAGGACAGTGGCAGTGCGGATGACATCCAGTGTAAGGGAGGAAGAGTGAGAGAGAGAGAGAGAGAGAGAGAGAGGAAGTAAAGTAGGGAGGAAGGGAGAGAAAGTCACAGCTGGGCAAGATCAATGAGCCACACCTGGGGCTAATTAAAGTAGTCCTCTTCACAACCGAGCGGTGGAGCACAAATCTCTCTCCTCCTCTCCTCAACCCCTCCACTCTCTCATTACATCCCTCATCCCATCATCACCCTCCTCCTCCTCTCCGTCCTTCCTTCTCTCTCTCCCCCTCTCTCTTTCCGTCTTTCTCCACTCCCTCCTTCTTACACTCTCTCTCTGCCTTCCTCCTCCCCCCCACACCTGAGTAGGATGCCCAGAACAGAGAAAGTGAGCCTCTGATGACCCCGACCCCCCCCACACACACACACACACGCTCCCTAACACCTGCTATTTTTAGGCCTATACCTACAGAAAGGGAAGCCAGGGGGGCTAGACACACGGCACGCAGTCTGTCGGCCGAGCTGCATCTCCTCTCCTCTCCGCTCTGTCGCCGGCGCCAGCTCCGCCACCTCTGCCACGGCTGCAATAAGTCCCCTCCAATGCGCTCTACATGCTGAGCACTGCTGCTGGCTGTTTTCCTCTTCCTCCTCCTCCTCTTCCTCCTCCTCCCTGTCTTCTGCTTTCAGTCGGGTAGAAAATGATTGATTATTTTTGCGAGGGCCTGCACTTAATCTTGGCTATGCCGGTCACTTATCGTTGGAAGCAAGAGGGGTTTATTTTGGATGTTATGATAGAAAGGGAAACCACTTTTCAGAATGGCGAGATGACATTCAAAACCTCAAGTGTCATGCCAACTCAAATAAGTTAATTTGGAAGAAGTGACCTCTGCTCATTTTTGAAAAACGCAAAACTGGGTGTTATGATATCATGATAAAATACCATTTTCCAGGGACGAGCCAAGCCTCTTTTGCTGAAAAAGCAAACCACCAACCCCCCACCAAAAAAAAAAATGCAGCTACGCAATCAATCAACAGCGGTCTGTGAAGCTTCACAGTCAGTGACCTTGTCAGCAAAGTCATCAATATTTTGAGGAGCTCTCATTTGTTTGTGTGAAAAAGAAATATTATTGAACGACGATGCCATTCAACTATGAATTATGAATAGGCTGCTTCTATCAAGCTTTAAGGAACACTATTGGAAGAAAATACCATGTGTTGCTCTTTCCCATCCCTATGTTTGTTTACTGCATACATTAGTGAAGCATTGTTGGACTCCTACACTCTGCAAACAAAGACCTGGGGCAATGTAATCCAGAGCATTCACCTTGAAGTTCATGCTCCTCTGGCATATGGTCAGGCCAGATATTTCTTCTTTTCTTTTCTTTTATTGTGTTACAATAAGCGAATGTGATTTGCCATGATAAATTTAGCATAAATATTTTCACAGCGTATTTTCTTCTCTCTTCCTGCTCTCCATCTGTCTCGGCATTCCGTAATTAGGGCGCCGCGGCAACGCAATGCAACGCACTGATGCAGCACCCAGGAACAGCCATCAGTTACGGCTCCGTCGTCCCACGTGCTTTAGCGATTAGGCCTGATTGCGACCAAATGGTAGTCGACTGGAACATATGCCACGATGTGTTCGGCTCCTCGGTCCGTCAGCTGACTCCGCCTGAGCGTTACTGTGTTTGACGTCTGTTCTCGGGGACCAGTCTGAGAACCACACTTGAACCGCATCAAATGAAATCAGGGCCCAGCCACACAAGCTCATTTTCCCTCTGCAGCTTGCATTCCCGTACTACAGTGTGGTCTTTGTGCGACCACTCCTATACGTCCGAGAAACAGCTGTGACCTCCGATAAAGTTAGTTTTTTTCCCCTCCCCAGCCTCCTTATTCGCTAATGTTGTTTTGCAGATGAGAGCAAACTAGTTAGGAATGAAGGGGAGATTAGAGAGCAGAAAGTAATTAGGAAGGGAAAAAAATGGAGATAACGTCAGTCATGTCACGCCGGACTACGCATTACACTTAACATGGCCGGCCCCTGGTTATCTCGAAGGTTGGAGTTGTGTCAATATTTCCCCTCATGGCTGTGATTGCCCACGCCAAACAAACACTCTCCCTCGAAGAGTTTCGCCTCAGCTCACATTTATCTCAAACTGATAAGGACAGCCATGCAGATAAACAAGGAGGGCTGATCTTGTGTTTTTTTTTTTTGTACCTCTAACTGATCCAGACAACATCTGATAAACGTGTCCATACTGTAGCCACTGAACATTTGGGTCTGCTCTAAATGCAAAGAAAGCAGACCATATCACTTCTACACTTACCAAAATTGCTCCAGAACGATATGAAATACATTTTTTATAACATTTATATAATGAAGCTTTGTTATGCTTTTTTTTTTTTTTTTTGGGGTCACGTGAGGCCGTTCACATTCTGCCCAAAAAGCCGCCCTTGATGCTCTGCACCACCGACCGAGCGCTCCGGCGACACACTGAGCGGCTCAGTGAGGGAGCGAGTTGCAAATGCATGCGCTCTGATTGCCTCGCCTTCTTGCCGTCGACTGGAATTATCACCCCTTGGCGTCCTCCCTCGTGGGCAGCAGCAGCGGAGGAGGAGGAGGGGGGGGGAGGAAGCTCAATTCTATCACCACGGAAGCCCCCCTTGGCCCTCCTCCCCATCTACCCACCTACCCCCAGGCCTACTCCAAACACCCCCCACCCCCCTGGAAGGCTAATCACACCGCGTGTAGTCGGCTCTGTGACAATGTAGCTCACTTTTAACAAGCCGAGATAGCGGGCCGGGGAGCGACAGCGCCCATAAATCTCGCCCATTTCGGAATCCGCGGGGGAGCGGGGGTAGGGAAGAGGAAGCCTGACATCCAGGCCTATTATAGCCCAGGTGATGTAAGACCAGGGGCCCCGCCGCACGCGCGCACACTGAGAGGAACGGGGAGTGTGTGTGTGTGTGTGTGTTGGGGCGGGGGGGGGGGTTTGGGGGTGTAGGGGGTTGTGGTGGTATTCCTCTGGGTGCCTCTAATGATATGTTGGAATCACGAGACAGCTCTCGAGTGGAAGGGAAATCTTGGCATAAATTTAGCCCAAACATGCTGTATATATGCCGTCGCCTGTAAAATAGGACAGGAGAGCACATAAAAATGTATGTAGAATAGCTATTTGTAGCGTATGATTATGGTTATTGCTAAACATTGGCAGAGTTTAGAGACATTTGTAACGGTGACAAGCCATAAACAGGTGTTAGGAGACACATACCTGAGTGTGTGTCAATGTACGTCTGACAGCTGGCCAATGAGAGCGGAGATAGAGAGCGAAAGTGGGGTGGGATTTCCTGCCTTGGCGCGTGTGAAAATGTTTACAATGTCTCAGGGGAGTTCAACAACGAAAATCACACTCTCTCACTTCCCACAGAACCGAGCCAAACTTTTTTTTTTTTTTTTTTCAGGGAGGTGTGTCTGTCTGTGTGTTGGGGGTTTCAGGGGCAGACAAGAAAATGCTGATGCGCAGTGAGATCTAGCTTTCATGTTCATATTCCACTAAGCCGCTCTCTGTTAACAACCCCTGATGTGGCTTTTGGGTAATATTTAATATTATAATAACCCATTATTACAGGTATTATTTACTGGCAGTCTGTAATGCTATATGGAGCCATCGCCGCATGCATCTCTGGAGCGTTTAGAGAGGGTAGGTGGCAGCGTTGGTGGTGGGTGAGGGTGAAGGTGGGAGGGGAGGGAAAAATGGGTGTTTGGGGACGTGCCAGAAACATTGTTTTGGGTTCTGTTAAGTGCCGGTGTGCACAGCGCGGCTCCCAGTCGAGCTGAGTTCAAAGGTGCGCCTGAGCTCTGTCAGTCTGCCGGAGGTAGTGTTTGCTCTGGGCACAGCAGCCAAGAGGAGAGGCGCGCAGAGGAGAGGAGAGGAGCGGAGGGCTCGTCGTGTTTTTAAAAGGTTTTAAGAGCCGCACACCCTTCACTGCTTTTGAACAGGCAGCCGGGAGAACTGAGAAATTACACTTTAAAGATGGATTTCTTTCATTCTCCACATCAAAGATGGGAGCGTGAAAGGGACTTTTTTTTTATTTCTCTCCTCTCTCTCTCTTTTGTGCTCTTCCTTTTCTTGCCTTAAGTGCTATCTGCATGGGCTGATGTAAATTGGCATTGACAATGATGAGGTGTCCTTTGGATTGAGGAGATGGGAATACACACCTGTCAGCGACTGATTTCGAGTCTTCAGAAGCGTTTCATCCTCCACAGAGTGTGTGTGTGTGTGTGTGTGTGTGTGTGTGTGTGTGTACAGCGAGACCAGAAATATCTCAGCCAGAAAATAACATGTAAGAGATCTCAGGGAGGACTTCTAGTGGGTTTGCATCCAAGAACTATTGCCAAACACAACTCCTTATATTTTCACTCAAACCAGACAACAATTTATGGCCCTAGACAGTCATTAGTTTGAAATTGGCTGCCAAAATGGCAGTCCATTTCAGACATGCTTGCTACTCATACACACGTACACACACACACACACACACACACACACACACACACACACACACACTCTCAATCTCACTCATAAATATGCTCTGTCTTTCTCAAGTGGCCCTTTCCTGTGTGCACAGATGACCTTGATCACAGACTAGCTCCTCGAGGCCATCTGACAGTGTTTTCCAAAGTGCTTTCCTGTGGAAGCAACGAAACTGTTCCTCATAGAAACACCCCTAATTACACAGAGACAAATCAGCTTTCTGGATCACGACTGTCACTCTTTTAAAACCCACAACAGTGATTTTCCAACTGGCTGTCATTTCCTGGATAAATGTAAAAATCACACCGCAGCAGCAACAAGAGAGAAAGACTTGGCCTGCTTCAGAGGCCTGCTGTTGAACATCAGATGCTGAGTCCATTTTTTATTTCTTTTTCTTCAGAGACAAAGAGAAATTACAATTAGCAGTTTGTTGAAAGCCTCGCTATACATTGTCAATGTTGCGGCCCAGATGTGTTTATTTTAGTATCGCCGGGTGAATGATGACAATTGTCTCATTTCGTTGTCCTTTATCAGAAACCCGAGACCCAATTAGACCAACGTGCACGTCAAATTACAGCCGAAAAAAGAGAGATGAAAGATCTCTCCTTAACTCGGAGTTCTCATCCTCTCCTTCCTCTCTAATGGCCCCGTAATGAAGGAGAAGAAAGTCTGTAACCGTAAAAAAAAAAAAAAAAAAGGTTATCGCTTCAAGCGGCAGCAGAAGTAAGTTAAGTGTGCGGAGGCCGGGGGGAAATAGGCATGATGTAAGCATATCCAACCACATTAGGAATTTTAGTGTGTCAACACGTGAATTAAAGTTGCAAACCATTAATGTAGTTTCATTTTTATTTATTTTACTCAGTCTGAAGGCTGCTTTTTTGGAGGGTGGGTGATAGGGTGAGTGGGAGCTGGTGGGGGGGGGCAGCAGTAACTCAGTGAGGGCTACATTAATCGTTACATCCACTGTTATTTTCCTCTGTCATTTTTTTCTTTTTCCAAGGCTGCTGGGTTCGGATTCAAACAGGAGAATGAAAGAATTATGAGCCATGTACGTACGATAGAATAACAGTGAAATAAGAACAAATACCCCTGGAGGACGGGCTTTTTCAACAGCTGTATTAACAGCCATGTTTAATTTTCAGCGTCCGCAGAGAAACCATTAGCTATGTGTCTCGCACGGTATGTTTGCGAAATTTCAAATGTTGTGTATTCTGGCACGGGCCGGTCGAAATATGTGAAATGAAACGTTGGGAGCGCTCATCGATGTTCCGAGGCCGGTGTTGTTACACGGCCTGGGTCCCTACCAGACTGAGAATCCATCAGGAATGGAGATCAAGAATCCATCATCGCGAGGTTGCAAAAACATACATTTACATACTGCGGCATATGGGAAGTGGGGCTAAGTGTGAGGCGTGGAGCCAGTGGTGTGTCACTGTGATTGCGGACCCCTCGCTCCTCACCCCTCTACGGTTTCAGCCTGCGGAACACGATGCCTCTAGCATGGTTCCACATGAATTTAAGTCATCGCATGCTGCAGAACACAGGTCATGCGTTACTAAGGTGATGGCCATAAAGGCCACAGCAAAATATAAGGACCAGCCACAAGTTCTCATCGGACTTCAATCTAAAGTGCAGTTGAGCTGAGTGATTACTTTTTTTTTTCCTTTGGGCAAATACTTAATAATTTTAGACAGAGTATGCTTCATGGGATTTTTATCATAGCTGGTTAGGTCTATTTCACTGTGATAGATTTCCACTCATAACCAATTATGGGGCCTCTTATGAGAATAGAAAACATTTTTTTTACTCTTTTAAACATATACACACAGCTTTTGAAATGTATACATTCACCATATATCACAATATCACACAAACAGCTGCATCATGACATTTTCCTTGAGATTAAGCTCATTTAAATATCGCTAAACACATGCGGTCCATGAAAGTATTGTTCTTGTGGTTTTAAATGTGCAGTTTGCATGATACTGATAAGCCCCCACAGTTGATAACAAGGTCAAGACAGATAAACAATGCAGTCAGCAAATTTATGCTCTCGCAAATCTCAAAATAGCCCTATTGAACTGTATTTTGAGATGATGGTATCATGTTGGACTTGCAGTGGCGGTAACAGTGGACGTGGTAGAGGGGAGGGGGTTGTTGGGGTGGGGGGTGGCTATTGTTATATTACAATGTCATTAATAATTCAAAAATTTGACCTGTGACACAGTTTTCCAGTAAAACAATCTCATCCCTTGGAGAGCTGACAGAGACACATTATATCAAACACAATGTCCCATGACCTCATTTGGCTCAATAGGGAACCAAAATGGGAGCCAAAGTGGAGGAGTCATTTTGGAATCCTGCTGACGACCCTTGTGCTGTAATTAGTTTAAGAGCCACTACCTAGCTCTGAGCGTTGCTACGCAGGACTCCCCCGTCGCGTGTACAGTCCCGCAGACATCAGAGACATCAGACCATGGTCAGGAGGACATGCAATGCATACAGTCTTCAACAGCAGCTGGGATCATTCCAGTTTCCTCTATCCTGCCCTTCTTTTTTTATCACACACACACACACACACACACACAGTTCAAAATCTCCCTTCCTCTCAAGGGAACTGCCCACTGACCAAGGACAATATCCCTCTTTCTTGCTCAAGAAGGCCTGGAAAAGGCCATGGCTAGTGCGTGGAATTCCCTCAGCCTCCTCAAGGAGGAAAGGAGCAACAGTAAAAAATAATCATGTGGACATGGAGCCTGACCCCCTCAGCCCTCCAGAATGAGATACGCACCCGTAATAGATAATGCAGGTGGCCGGGGCCTGTCTCGACAGACGCCAGTGACCTTAAGCTTGGCTGTAATCGTGTGTGTGTGTGTGTATGTGTGTGTGTGTGTGTGTGTGTGTGTGTGTGTGTGTGTGTGTGTGTGTGTGTGTGTGTCCAAAACAACCAGAAAAAGAGACAGAAAGATGGAAAGGAAAGAAACCAGTAACTGGGAAATGAAATGCAGTCCAACACCTCATGAGTGTCAGTGATCTAATGAACCCAGCTGTGTTCACAATTCCCTGAGTTTCAAGTGTGTGTGTGTGTGAGTATGTGTGTGTGTGTGTGTGAGAGAGAGAGAGTTTGAGTGATGTGTGTGTGTGTTTGGGGGTTTGGTGGGTGTGTTCTGAGCAAACTGTGGGTGAACATTGCAAGCAACACATCCCTCACTTAATGAGTATAGCTGGCCTCAATATGGGAACAACATACAGTAGTAGGCCACACACACACAGACACAGACACACACACACACACACACACACACACACACACACACACACACACACACACAGACACACACACACACACACACACACACACACACACAAACACACACACACACACACACACACACACACACATTTAATGCATACCTCCCAGTTTTATTCAGCCTCCAGTAAGCCACACCACAAGACCAGGAATGGCATCCAAGGACAATGGAATAACTTTAAAAATGTGACCTGAAAAATCATTAAGCATGCAGCCACCCAAATCGTGAATGTGTGTGTGAGTGTGTATGTACAGTATGTGTATTGGATAGATAGAGACAATGATAAAGCAAACTGACAGACAGTGTGTATATGTGTGTTTGTGTGTCTGTGTCTCTGTGTGTGTGTGTGTGTGTGTGTGTGTGTGTGTGTGTGTGTGTGTGTGTGTGTGTGTGTGTGTGTGTGTGTGTGTGTGTGTGTGTTTGTGTGTAATTTGCACAGTCAAGACAGCAAGAAAGTGAGCAATGATAGTGACCGAGTTTCAGTGAGTCTTTGTGTGTGTGTGTGTGTGTGTGTGTGTGTGTGTGTGTATACCTCTATGTATATTTGTGTGTCTATGGCATGGGTGCCAGCATCTGCCCTGAGTTAAGACCTACATTAAGAATATGCATGGATTGTCACTACACATTTGGGAGGGAGGGAGAGAGAGAGGGAGAGAAGGTCCAACTGACTTTGAGGATAATTAACCTGCAGCCAGTTCACCTCAGCCAGTCTCCTGTTCCATGGCCCTCATTAGGACCTGTACCGTGCAGTCGAAGGTAACGCCACCTCTCCCCAGTCCTGCCTGTGCAGATAGTAGTCTGTAAAAGCATTGTTATGGTGAAATTACACGTAATTAATGGCATTTCAATTAGAGCGTGGAGTCCTCACGCTTTCAGATGCAACAATGCACTGATGTATGAGCTCTTTGGTGAAATGAAAGGAGTGCTTTCACAAGCTGTTGCTGTGTGGTGAACACGTCCCTGGATGGGAGACACACTCACGCACACACACACACACACACACACACACACACATGCACACATACATCACACACATGCACACACACACACACACACACACACACACACACACACACACACACACACACACACACACACACACACACACACACACACACACACTGCAATCAGACAGTGAAAGGAGTTCAGACAACAAACGTAATTGCTTTTTGTAATGCCAGAGCGTGCACCATTTGGAGTTGATGACCATGTTCTGCTCTCTTTGTATTTTCTGTACAATAAGCATATGTCATAGTACTTATGGCTTCTGTTAGCAAATAGATCTCGCCTTTTAAATGTATGTGAATTATGACAAAAAAGGTTTGACAATAAAGATGCAAAAATGGCAGAATGTGACATGTTGGTGTATGCAGATTATATAATGTGTACATTTGAATGAATGGATGAGTTAAGGAGGGAATGAATGAATGAGTGACATCGTCAAATGTCACTGTCTCGGAGATGTTGGATCTCTCTTGACATTGGACCCTAACCAGTGTCCTGACTCCTGAGTGTGTTTTAAGTGGTACATCGACTTTGCTCTCTCGTGCTCCTTGGCATTAGCTTTATTCATTTAGTGTCGTTTAAATTCCATTTCGTTTGTGGCTACTTGATCTTGAACTTGATCTCTTTTTGTTGAGCCTGCTCCCATGATAATGTGCTTTTATTGCTGTGCTATGCATATATTTCTGCCAGGTCATCCTTTTACCACTCTGTTGTCCACTGAGGTAAAAATGATTCATACTCCACAGTTTGTAATTCTTTGGCTCACTTTCATCTATATGAAAATACAGATATTTCATTGGTAGGCTGTATTTCTATTAGTCATCCATCAAATTGTATTTGTTTCTCTGTAACATTCAAAACCTGTTTTTTTAGCAAACAAAAATAAACAACAGCGGCAGCTGCTTCTGTTCTACTGAATAGTAGGCCAGTGTGTGTGTGTGTGTTTTTATGTTTATGTGTGTGTGTGTGCTGTGTGTGTGTGTGTGTGTGTGTGTGTGTGTGTGTGTGTGTGTGTGTGTGTGTGTGTGTGTGTGTGTGTGTGTGTGTGTGTGTGAGGATGCTGTCTGTTGGGGCTGTTGTGTAGTTCCGGGGGAGGAGAGGTGAGACTGCGTGTCTGTATCTTTAAAAGGCAGGGGAAAAAAAAACAACACCCCCAAACAAGACGAAGCCCGACGGCAAGCGCGCCACGTCTCCCGTGAAACAGGGCCAGGCTCGACGCCCCCTCACATTTCCACTCATGTAAATTGTTGCAAATGCAGACTGAGGCAGAAGCGTGAAATCCCACCGCTGTGAACATCGAAGGCCGATCAGCATCACTGAACTCAACTCTCTCTCCCTCTCTCTCTACCTCTGTGTATTCCTTACATTCTCTCTCTCTCACTCTCTCCATCTCCCTCACTCTCCCTCTCTTTGTTTGT